>NC_069004.1:6236993-6237856 GCF_001194135.2 Octopus bimaculoides | reverse complement strand
ATATATGTATATATATATATATATATCATTTCATTTTTCATTCATATTATCATTTTATCTAGTTTCAGCTCATGAGCTGTGGCCACGCTGGGGCACCGCCATTTGGTGTTGCTACACAATTTTGCTTCACGAATTTTACTTTAGGAATTGACATGTATATATATATATATATGGCTGACTCTCTCGTCGAAGACGATGAATGAGTGTTCTGTTTTTACCGAACGACCTGCTCAAGTGAATTGTTTATACTTATCAAATGTACGTGCCGCACATTGACTCACTCTCTCCATCAAATCGACGCTGATTGAGCACGCCCACTGTGTGCCACGCGTCAGGAGTCGCAACGATAGATGATCAACAAGAGACGAAGTATTTTGCTGAACACAACACATCACCCGGTCTAGGAATTGAAACCACGCGATCGTGTTTCCCACACCCTAACCACTGGGCCATGTGCATATAATATATATGAATATATTTATACATATATAGGACATTGTAACTATTGATCAGTATTGATGAATATCGGAAAGGAATGTACGATTTTTTTTGTTATTTCGTGTCAAGCAAGAAGTCAAAGAGGAAAATTTAGCTGTAGTACTTTTCTATAAATTAGGTTTGATGTAGGGGTTAATTTAATAAACACCCAGTGTCAAAACTGATGCTACTGTTTAAATGTATGGCCGTAATAAATGTGACAGTGGCTCTTATTTTAAAACGGTGATTTAAATGCTGAACTAATAAACACACACTCTCTCTCACACACACACATATCTATATATATATATGCATACATACATATACACATACATATATGTATGTATATATACATATATATATATATATATATATATATATATATA
>NC_069004.1:6234684-6236732 GCF_001194135.2 Octopus bimaculoides | reverse complement strand
TATATATTTCTCTTCGTTGATGTAAATGGATTTCGAAAGAGTGTGTTTTGTATAATGGGTGGAAGAAACAAACTTAGTTATTGTTTTTAGGTTTTGAAGAACTAAGATTTTTATTATTATCATTATTATTATTATTATTATTATTATTATTATTATTATTATTATTATTATTATTATTATTATCATTATTATTCGGTTAATTAAAGCAAGACTTGGAGTTTGTAAGTTTAACGAAGCTTAGAATTGAAGAAACATTTATAAGAATTATTCGCAGTTAATGGTGGAAAATGTGATATCTATATAATAAACTCTGGTATTGTAAGAGTTTAAATTTATAGCCGTGTTTTCATAAGGTTAATTAAGTGTGATTTTACTTTCTGCACGCACACACACACACACACACACACACACATACATACAAATGTATATGTATACACACACATTGAGAATCATTTGTCTAATGAGAATATGCAAAAAAACCCTGTTCGGTGAATTAGTCCGTTTTTCGATGGTGTGTATATTTCTTAACGGAGTTATTAATCATATTATCTGGTTAATTAAATTACAAGGTTAATTAAACCAAATGTAGATAGCTAAACATTTTTTTCCTGCTCATAACGTAAATTCGCACGAAACTTAAGTTAAAGTTAATGCCAGCAATTGTTGAGTTTTAGTTTGATAGTTTAATAAGAGTTTGGCACGAGTTCGCTGTTTATAGTGATGCTAAGTCTACCCGACTCTTTACTAAGTATTGTAAATAATTTAATGATGCTTTATTCTACAGCTGATTCAAAAAGGGGATGAAATATGATGAAAATACCACTAGATCTAGTGTCATTCAACAGAAAGTAAAGTAACACTTGATGTTTTCTACTGTCCATCTGTCGCTGAGAAAATAGAAGCCATATTTACTTACGTATAAGCTGCAGCCGAAATTTAATGTTCAGTATTGTTACAAAATATTTTCTCTTCATAGTTTATCTTTGTTCTGTGTAGAAGTTGCACCCCTGTGTTTTCTGGACTGCGATGTATACACGGGACAAAATGAAGTGTAAAATAGTGCCAGCTATGCACGATTAAATTGAGTACTTCATTCTTTTAGGGAAACATTGCCTCCTAAAACAAACACAAGAAAATCTCTAAGGAAAACGCTATCAAACTCCCATGCACAATTACAAAATTTCTCATAGACTCAATGAAAACCACTTTTAAGCCTTCGAACAGAAATAGCTGCTATTGTATTAACACAAGTAACTTTATTGAAATCATTGTTATCCCTAGTTAAATTCGTTGCGTATCAGGCAACAGCAGAATCTAAAAATCTATCTCGAGCATACATTGTTCTGACATTTAATTCATTGAAACAGCGTTGCTGTTAACAAACCCACTATTTCCGCAGCCAAAATAGATGCAACGACACATGATATCCAAATTATATAGGATCTGAAAAATAATCATACAGTATAACGTAAAATATATAAATCTATCCCTATTTACATCATACATTTTTATATATTTCATTGTCTTTATTACTTAAATTGAAATTGAACAATCTTTAAATATTCTCCGACTTCTAAGTCGTGTTATCTTTCGAAACACTGTTAATTTAATCAGCCCAATAATAACGTTGTCCTTTAAAACACAAACACTTTATCATTTTTACGCATTCGAGATCCATTCATATTCATTAATTTCAATAGCGAGCTTCAATTAATTCATTCCATCGTGACAAAGCTTGACGCTCATCTGCAAATATACAATTTATTATTCCAATATATATGAACAACGAGCTTTTAGCTGCCATGAACGACGGTTCGGTATACGTAGATGATGAAGCGTAATGATACAGAAATACATGGCATTATTCGTGGACAGAGAGAAAATGCGCAGCGTATTGTTTTCTTTGTTCGAATGTACACAAACTGGTTAAATGAGTCGGCGCAGAACTATATTCAACTAAAAGCCCGCCGTATATATATATATGCACACACATAGATATATACATATATTCATATATACATATATACATATATATATATATATATATA
>NC_069004.1:6230913-6233944 GCF_001194135.2 Octopus bimaculoides | reverse complement strand
TATATATATATATATATGTATTGATTGAATGATCGATACATCTTTTATGCACACTATCGTTTCTAGATTCACCTAAGAAAGCACCAATCAGGTTCGAGCACGAATCTAAATAAAAATCTAAGTAATAAATAAATAACTAAATAAATAAATAAAATTTACTAAAATACCAAAATACTAAAATAAGGAATAAATTTCCGAGAATTGATTAAACAAGTCTGCGCTATTTATAACGTATTTCTTTCACCATTTACATTCTCGGTTGCCAAGGATCTTATTTCCATCTCATTTAATTCCACTTGTAGCTCGTAAAAGTTGGATATATATTTTGGTAGATTGGATCTCGAGGAATTTCTATGAGTCATTATCTCCTCCCGCAAAAATAGAACTAAAATAAATTAGTAATAAATGGCATTGTATGCAGCCATTGATGGTGATCATTTGATATATGGCAATATCTATTTTCTGAAGAACATGACTTCGAGTGGGAAATATCGTTAACTTGCCATAGTTTCCGCATATACAAAGATAGTATAAGCAAGAGAATACTAAATTACCAGCATTCAATTTAACGTTCGAGAGTTCGTGTTCGCCTAAACGCTTTACGAAGAAGGCCAGCGTGAGATGTGGGCGGTCATATATTGACTGCCTTCAATTACGGCGAAATGTTGCTACGAAATCTTCCTCCACACAGAATCTATAGTCCTTTTATTCTAATATAAAGAAGACATGTTGGATGATGCATTTACGGATACAAGACATAAACCAATGGATATGGAACGCATTTGATCATGGGGTTGCCGTTTTATTACTGACCAAGGGCTGGACAAAATCCACGTCGAAAAGAACCTGTTAGATCAGAGTATATAGCAAAATGACTTTAGATTGTAAGATAAGACGGTTTGGCGATGGATAAATATATTGATTATGGGTCCGCTTGACCAGAGATGTTAATCCAGTATTAAACTGTAAAAACAACACCGATGGAATGTCTATGTAGTTGGCCACACTGAAAGAAATAGCACACAAACGCTCCCTCAAATCACGTGTCCCTCTAAAACAGATTATAAGGTCACTTTGACCTGGAGTCAATTTGAGTGAAAGATAAACCAAAGCGGAATATTCATATTTCCTTCAGGCCACAGTTTACTGTTATATGAAAGTAAGAGACACATTGGATGGTCACGCTTGGAGCGTTTTTTTTTTTCCATAATATGAAGTGATCAAGATTGACCTGGGTTTAGTACACCATATCAGGAAAAGAAAAAACAAATTAACCTTATGCAAAATTTAATACTGAGAATGCAAGAGGTGTATTAAGTCCTGAAATTAATTGAAATCTCTTAATCCGGCATTGTTTTAGATCTTCTAATCGGCCACAGAGCGCATCCAAAATCGTAGCTAAATCTCTCTGAAATCACGCTGAAATATCACTTCGTTTCTTTTAAAGAAACGAAGCATTGTATTCGATAAGGTGACTCTAGATATAATATGGTCGAAAATGGAAACGGGGAGCAAACTTGGAAGTATTTTGTCTATAGGTCTGATTGAGAGAGAGAGAGAGAGAGAGACATATAGATATGTTCACGAGTACACGTGTGTGTATATATGTGTGCGTGTGTGTGCATGTATATATATATATATATATATATATATATATATATATATATATATATACGTATATTTGCATATTCTTAGCTGGAAACCTGTCTGCCTAGACTTAGCTTTCCATTCTCCTGAGATCGATAATTCATGTATGAACACAGAAAGGATGGGCGAAATTGGAACGATATTATTTTTAAAGATTTGCTCAATCAGGTCTAAACTACGGCAAAACCAAATGCGACAGCAACCACAACAACATCAGCGACGACGACCACTACTACCACCACCACCACCACCACCACCACCACGACAACGACAACAACAACAATGCGATGTTATGCTACAGAATAAATTAGATTTTATTATATTTTATAAAATATCACATAGTGTAATATCTACTGTTCATGAAATAGTAATGAAATATACATATTGTTGTCAACGATATTAATGTTGTTTGATGTCTCAAAAGCGAATAACTTTCTATGCATGTAATATCCTAGCATAAAATGAAATATCCGTGTGTGTATAAGAGTCACATCTACACATCTACACACAGACACACATATGTATGTGCACATACACAAAATGAGGCATACATACATATATATATTTATACACACACACACAAATATATATATATATATATATATATATATATATATATACACACACACAAACACACCACAATTACAAATTCAGATACTTATACGTAATTTACATCCATATATGTTTATATGTATTATGTGCGTATAAACACCTGGATATATACACGGGAAAATTGTGTACTGAAAACATATGCGAAAGATTTTTATCTTTTAGACATACACATATGTATGTATATAATGTATTATCGATGTGTGTGCATATATATATATATATGTATATATATATATATATATATATATATATATATATATATATATATATATATGTGTGTGTGTGTGTGTGTGTGTGTGTGTGTGTTTGTGTGTGTGTGTGTTTGTATCTATATGTATGTATATATATATGAGACAGAGAAAAAAAATTAACCTGTGAAATAGAGAGATATATAGACAAACAGTCGGACATATAGACACACGTATACACAAATAGACAGACAGATACATAGATAGAAGATAGATAGATAAAAAAATAGATAGATACAGAGAAAGAGAGAGAGAGAGAGAGAGAGAGAGAAACAGAGACAAGGGGGAGACATATACTCGCATAGTTGTATTACAAAGATTGGTAACCTGGTAGGTAGGTAGGTTGGTAGGTAGCAAGAAGTCTCTCACAGACACCAATGCTTTCCAAACCTCTTGTTGCCACTTCATCTTGCAGCAGAAAAAAAGATCATTTAGTTCCAATACAACCTGACACCGTCACGGACGAACTCCAGCTGCTTTACATCATAAACACATATACATATATATATATAGTGCAATACAAG
>NC_069004.1:6228252-6228906 GCF_001194135.2 Octopus bimaculoides | reverse complement strand
TATATATATATATTTATATATATATGTATATACACATAAAGGATTCTATTCGCGTGCGCGTGGTTTGCGTTTGCCTGTTTTCGCATTGTAAAGCCTAGAAGAATTAGCATGATAAATATTCATAACAGACACACACCATACACGCACAACGCACTCATTCACACACACACACACACACACACACACACACACACGCACACACACACACGCACACACACACACGCAAAAACAACACACTTAAGCACATAAATATGTAAATATTTTTCTCTCTTTCTCTCTCTCTCCCTCCCTGTATATGTATATGTGTGTGTATGTGTGTGTGTATGTGTGTGTATGTATGTGTGTGTATGTGTACTTCTCTATATGCTCTTCTTTTATTTTGCAATAAAACCAACCACATATATATTATCTTCTAAATTCATCTGTACTGTTACTACAAGAGATGGAATCAATAATGGCCACATACTACGGCTCGGTTCTTTATTATTTTTTTTTTTACCGATTTTATACGCATCATTCTATAGATTCTTCATATTTCTTGTCGTGTAATTATATTTTATTTTATTTTACTATTTGGTTGAACGATTTCTCTTACGTTCAAATCACAATATAAATATATATATATATATATATATATATATATATATATATATA
>NC_069004.1:6226236-6227090 GCF_001194135.2 Octopus bimaculoides | reverse complement strand
GAGAGAGAGAGAGAGAGAGAGAGAGAGAGAGAGAGAGAGAGAGAGAGAGAGAGAAAGATTGAGAGAGAAGTGGGGACGAAGACTGAAAATATTTAAATGAACGTACTTATAAAGCCTATAGATGTGTGTATATTTACTCAACGAATTTACATATTGTACAAAAAATAAAGAAAATAGGGGCCGACAGCCATTTCTTTGGTCTCAGAATTGTGTAATAGTTGTATTTTTGGGAAGTTGAATATGCATAATGTGAAAGATTTGCACCTATTTGTGGATGCATATAATCGTTACCATAAAAGTGCCTTCCTTCTTCAGGGCAGAGAGATTGACATCTAGCAATGGATACCAATCTCATGTAACTTGTCCAGGCATGCATGGAACTTATCCACTTGAGTATGCGTATATAAGACAGAAGTCACAACATGATAACCTGACCGAAAAGGAAAATTACATCTTTGCGTCACGTGATGAGCAGTAAAGATTCTAAGTTGGTTAGCCACGCATATGGTTTGACTCACAAGCTGTATACGATCAAGTGGAAAATTGTTGAAAATCTATGCAAGATGTTAATGTATCTACGAAATACAAGTTATACGTAGCGGAAAGATCTGATATTCTTAGTAGATCTAGGAATTCTATAGCACTGCTTCATTTCAGACCAGAAATTTTTCAAGAAATGCAGACGCATTGTGAAGTTTCTTCTTGGCGAATTGGAGGAATCCACCTTCCCCGGATTGAACAGCCATATTTTTGACTTTATTCTACACCAACTAGCTTTTTATGGCTTTAAGTTCAAAGGAAATACACACACACACACACACATACATACACATGTGTATATATATATATACACA
>NC_069004.1:6221829-6226124 GCF_001194135.2 Octopus bimaculoides | reverse complement strand
ATATATATATATATATATATAGGCGCAGGAATGACTGTGTGGTAAGAATCTTCCTTACCAAGCACATGGCTCCGGGTTCAGTCCCACTGCGCGACACCTTCGGCAAGTGTCTTCTACTGTAGCCTCGAGTGGATTTGTTACACGGAAACTATAAGATGCCCGTCATATATATGTATATGTATGTGTGTGTAAATGTTTATGTGTCTGTGTTTGTCCCCCCAACATCGCTTGACAAACGATGCTGGTGAGTTTACGTACCGTAACTTAGCGGTTCGGCAAAAGAGACCGATAGAATAAATACTAGGCTTACAAAGAAAAAGTCCCGGTGTCGATTTGCTCGACTAAAGGCGGTGCTCCAGCATGGCCGCAGTCAAATGGTGGTGGTGGGGATAGTGATGATGATGAGGAGGAGAAGGAGGCTGATGAGGATGAGGAGGACGATGGTGATGATGATGGCTTTAATACATTTTGGATAGAATTCTATATGTAGAAACGTGGTGAAAAACCGCAAAGAAATACTGAAGTTGGTTTGTGTTCAAAATCAAAATCAAACGTGACTTACCGATAGAAACCTCTACTCACCTCCAAACACTTCCATTCTGTTCTAACCATTATCGTTATCCCCTATATTACTACCGATTCCATTGTCTTATTCTTTCCTTTCCGGACTCGATAAAGAAATAAACCCGCCCGCTTTCCGTTTCGTTCTTCAAGGGAATTTTTAGCGGCAGCGCAGATGTCACCGACCAATATTTACTGTGCAAAGAATATATTAATTTTCCTTATCGATATTGTACTTTGTGTTTGGTTTTGATTTTGCTTCCACGCCCGCACACGCCCGACCCTACCATATCCCCGCATCTTTCTAATTGCTTCTTTGCAGAAGTAATTCGTTTTTGGCTATCCACACGCGCAGAGACATGCGCTGACATACATATGTCAGTGATATACAATAAATACAAACATACATACGTTTAGTTATATATACATTAATACATACATACATACATACATACATACATATATACATACATAAACATAAATATATATATACATATACACACACAAACACACATATATACATATATACTCATATATATGTGTTTGTGCGTATATTTCTGCATGTATGTGTTTATGTATGCATATGTATATGCGTATGAATATATATATATATATATGTATATGTGTGTGTGTGTTGTGTCTATATGTGTGTGTGTGTGTGCGTACACATATGTGTGAATGTACGTATAGTGTATGCATATATGTGTGTGTATGAATGTGCGTATGTATATATGCCTGAAGGTATGTATTTATATACGCAATATATATATATATAGAGATAGATAGATAGATAGATAGATAGATAGATAGATAGATAGATAGATATGTGTCTATATAATAGTGTATAAAATATTTTTATACACAAAGAGGAGACCAATGCCAGGACTCCTTACATGCTAAAAAGGCCAGTCAAAACCCAAACCACGAAAGAGACAATTCATGAGGCAATCCGTTACAATACTGGATCGAATTAATTAATCCGGAACTCGAGTTTCTCTATTAATTGCCAAATTCACTAATTTGGAATCTGTAGCTCATCAGCTGAATCGCTAATTAATTAATAATTATGTAGTTGCGAATACGTACCGAAAGCACATGCTCAAGTCAGCTACATCCTTATCTAGGCAAGGACTGGAACTCAGTGCGCAAGCGTAGATATATGGTCACGCAGTAAATAAAGAAATTTAAAACTGTGTCCTATATAACTTCAGAATTATAAATATTACTATCACAAATATGACGGTAATAAATTGAAATAATTTATTACCAGTGTTTGGCAAGCATAAATAAAAGTCATAAGACAGAACATACTTTTAAGAAAATAAGAGTATATAAAATATTGTTATACACAAAGAGGAGACAATTGACAGGAGGACTGAAGTAAATCACGAAGAAATACATACGTAAATAAATATATATATATATATTATATGTCTTCCTGTGGCTATAAACTACAGTAGCACCGTCCCTTATAGGTCAGCCACATTTAGGTGGCAAATATACTTCACAACATATACATACATATATATAGTGAGTTGAAACAAGAAAAACGACGAAGATACAAAAAAAAAAAAGAAACAACAACGCGAGGACGTGATATAGATATTGTGTTACTGGACGCTTAGGAAAGGAAAAAAGAGAATTTGACGTTTCGAACGAAGCTCTTAGTCGGAAATATAGGAAAGTCCAAAGAAGGGAAGAGGGAGGAAGAAAAAATCGCCAACGATATACACGAGGTTACATTGTGGAATATATATATACATATATATATATATACTGTGGCACTCCGTCGGTTACGATGACGGGGGTTCCAGTTGATCCGATTGACGAAACAGCCTGCTCGTGAAATTAACGTGCAAGTGGCTGAGCACTCCACAGACACGTGTAGCCTTAACGTAGTTCTCTGGGAGATTCAGCGTTGCCCTTTTGAATTACAAGTACAACAGAAATACGAAGAAAGAGTGAGAGAAATCTGGGGTGAAAGAGTACAGCAAGATTCTCCAGCGACCCCTGCCAGAGACAAGTAGAGGTTTAGGTGTGTTTCGCTCAATAAACACTCACAACATCCGGTCTGGAATCAGAAGCGCGATCCTAAGACCACGAGTCGAATTAACTGGATCACTCGTCGTAGTAACCGACGGAGAGCCAACTTTATTTACTTATATTTTTTTACATCATACCCACACTCGCCATTATCGCATAGCAATTTTTCGCTCTCTATCTCTGATTCTACCATCTGCACCCAAGTAACTACAGATCATCAAAGACAGGAATATTTAAAACCTTGGTGTAAATAACCTTTTGAAATGCGACATGCAATTTGTGAATCTAATACAAATTTACACTTCACAGTCCCACGGTTTTGCGCTTCCGTACGTTAACGAAGCTTTTGACTTACCGTTCGTAGTTAGAACAGCTTGGCAATTAGCTTATCTCTCTGGTAGTAGCGTTCGCATGCAGTTCATGTATACTTTGGATAGTTTATCATAAGGACCCAGCCAGTAGTTACTCAAATTATTGCTCACTTTCCATCAAATAATGCTATCCAAATTGTCCGATTTGTTTCCGTTGTCAGTCGATCTTCTTTCGGTGAGAAACAATCCATTTTATTTCTGTGTTTATCATTTCGATCGATCTTCGTTGCTCCGATCTACTGGCAAAGAATGGTAATTACAACTCAATATATTAAGACATCCAACGTCCAAAAGCTAGGAGCTTCCATTTGTTCAAGGTGTTCTTTAACAATTTGATCGATCACAGATAACATCAAGTGAGTAGGTTTTCCTATCGACCCGTGTCGTAATCGTTCTTTTGTTTAGTAGCTTGTTGAAGTAATGACTGAAGTACGTCTTAAATCCCGCTGCCAGCTGTGATACAGGCCGTATCGTCGCCTTCACTCGTTTCTGTTTGTTTGTAAGCCTCTATTTCTATTGTCAACCGTCTTATCTCTGTGCTTGTTCATGCTATCATCGTCTTTATTTTGGCCCTGGTCCAGGATTTCAGAAATTTGCTTGCAGGCAGGGCTCTGCAGCCTTCTGTGTATGTAGGTATGCATGTATGTATGTATGTATGAAAGTATGTATGTATGTATGCATGTATGTATGTTTGTATATTTATGTTATATGTATATATATATATATATTTATATATATATATATATATATATGTGTGTGTGTGTGTGTGTATGTATGTATACACACACATATATATCTATAAGTGCGTATGTGTGTTTGTATGTATATTTGGGGGCATGCATGTATGTTTTTAAGTATGAATACGTTTCCCGCATGTGTACATGTACTCATATACGCATGCATATAATTACGTATTTCAAATATCGGCGTCTATGTTGTTATGTAGGCTTTCATATGTGTACGTATGCATGTATGTATGTATAGATATTTAACATATACATAGGCGCAGGAGGGACTGTGTGTTAAGTAGCTTGCTTACCAACCACATGGTTCCGGGTTCAGTCCCACTGCTTGGCACCTTGGGCAAGTGTCTTCTTTTCATCCTTTCGGAATCGATAAAGTAAGTACCAGTTGAAGACACACCTCCTCTCCCCATAGACTGCAGTATTTGTGGCAAAGTTTGAAAACATTATTATTATTATTATTATTATTATTATTATTATTATTATTATTATTATCATTATCATCATTATTATTATTATTATTGTTATTATTATTATTATTAGTAGTAGTAGTAGTAGTAGTAGTAGTAGTAGTAGT
>NC_069004.1:6220298-6220863 GCF_001194135.2 Octopus bimaculoides | reverse complement strand
ATATATATAAGTCGGTAACTATGCATTTATGTGTGTGAGTGTAAATGTACACGCTGGGTGAATGTCAGTCTGGTTGTGTTGTTCATATATGTGATGTGTCTTATATTTCAGCTTTCATTTTAAAGCTAACGCTTAGCTTTCATGTAGCTTCGCAATGTCAATATGTAAGTGTGTAGCTTTGTCCAAATCATTACCTGTGTGTGTGCATGAGTATGTGTGTGTTTGTGTTTGTATATCTACGTATGTACATGTGTATTTGCGTATCCATATGTATATGTACATGTGTTAAGAGGGTGATTGTGCGCATGCATTCAAGAACTTCAATGCGCTTCCAAGCCGAAGCTGTAGAGAATACATCTATTAATATGACATATTTAAAAGCATACGCACACATACATTCATACTTATGAACATACCCGTATACGAAATGTGTGTGTGTGTGAGTGTCTGTCTCTGTATGTGAATGGAGTATATGTATGCATATATATATATATATACACATATGTATCTATGTATAAATATATAAACGTATATATGCATTTATATGTGTCTCTGTGTGAGTATG
>NC_069004.1:6219928-6220288 GCF_001194135.2 Octopus bimaculoides | reverse complement strand
TATATATATATATATATATATATATATATATATATATATATATATATATATGCATATGTATATATATGTATCTCTCTATATATGCATAAATACATATATGTATACATGTATATATGCATATCTCTACATATATATATATTTATATACGTACGTATATATATATATATACACACACACACATATGTTCAACTGTTCATACTCCTATGAATATTCATATCAATGCTTGTATATGCTAATTCGCAGAATATGGAAACCAATTTATAAATACATATGTACAGAAATACATACACATGTAAATATCTAACAGTATATATACAAACATATATATATATATATATATATATATATTTATATATATAT
>NC_069004.1:6215401-6216576 GCF_001194135.2 Octopus bimaculoides | reverse complement strand
ACACACACACATATATATATGTACAGAGAGAGAGAGAAATAAAGAGAGAGAGAGAAATAAAGAGAGAGAGAGAAATAAAGAGAGAGAGAGAAATAAAGAGAGAGAGAGAGAGATAAAGAGAGAGAGAGAGAGTTAGATAGATATGTAGGCAGATAGATAGATAGATAGATCAAAAGTTACATAAATAGACAGATATATAGATAGAGAGAGAAGGTGAGAGAGAGAGGGAAACAGACAGATAAGCAGACAGATAGATATTTAGACAGATAAATTGATAAGATAGAGGGAGACAGAGCGAGAGAGAGAGAAAGATAGAGGGGGAGAGAGATAAGGTTACACAGATTGATAGACGGATAGATGGAAAAATTGACACATAAGTATAAATAAAAATTGATTAAAAATTGATGGGTCGGTTCATTGATTGAATTAGAGACGTTTCAGTATATACTAAAGCACACATACCCCACCCTCATACAAACGTACACACCCGCTTGTGTGTGTGTGTGTGTGTGTGTGTACGTACATATAATATTGCTGTGTATTAATGTACGTTTGTCCTTATCTCAGATATGAAACAAAAAGCCGATGATTAAATGAAGACGAAGACAAAGATTAGAGAAACACAAAAAGATTAAGAGATTACTTCACATGTATGATTAGCTTCCTTGTTTTGGCGTGCCTCTTTATCCCTCTTCCGTTCTTCCCATATATTGGTGTGGGGGTGCGTGGGAGAATGTGTGCGTGTGTGTGTATGTGTGTGTATGTGTGTGTAGGTGTGTGTGTGCGTGTGCGTAAAAAGGTGTGTTTCTGTATATATCTATATCTATATCTACATTTATATCTATGTAAGTCTATTTAAATTTCTCCAACTTTCTCTGTGTATTTGTGTGTGGGGAGTTGTCTGTGTGTGAGTGGGGGGAGTTTTGTGTATTTCTGCGTGTATATATATATGTGTGTATGTTTGTGTGTGTGTGTATGTATATATAAATATATATATATTTGTAATTAATCAAAGGTTATACTAAATATGTCTACCTGCTGGAAATAACAGTCAAAACTCTTATTTAAATCGCCAAAATTTACCCTCCGATGGCAAACGGGCTAAGACAATCTCTCAACGTTTATACATTAGAAGACACGTGGACCGGTTTCTTTACTGGCAAAATAGCCTCACT
>NC_069004.1:6212201-6215311 GCF_001194135.2 Octopus bimaculoides | reverse complement strand
GTGCCGAAATCATTGCAGTCGCCAGTGTGAACATAATTTCAATACGGAGCAAATAATTCACGAGAAAAAATAATTTTCGAAGATACTATTGATTCTGTTATTATCTAGTGTAACAATTTAAAAATGATAATAGCAGAATCGATAATATAGGCGATTGCAGGCCTCCCCAACCAAAAAAAAAAAATTAAATAGCTGAAGGATTAAAATTAATCAAAGGACACACAAAGTATGTCCAGCCGTTGGAAATAACCGTCAAAACAGCCAGGACTTCAACGCGACGTGTTGGTGGGGGTCTCTATCTTGGTAACATATATGTATGTATACAGGCACAAGCATGCACACTCTCCCTCATATACAAAGAAGCGTTTTATTGATAATATAAGATGCAAGGCGGCTGTATCATTTCCATACATCTTCACTTCATCCTAGAACTTGAAACAAAACGATGCGGTTACACCATAAATGTTATCTGTCATTGAACAGAAAACGGGATCAATGTGAATTGCTTCTGGTCTTCTTCAATCTTCGACCATGTGAAAAAATCCATTGGCTGTCGACAGATTCAATAGTAGTTTATAGCTTTTTATTGCGTGTATACATTCGGATTAATGCTAAAATCTTCACAAAGACATGAGACCCTGATGTAACGCTATTGCTCACTTCACCAGCAAACCGAAAACAGCGGTCGAAAAATCACTATACTAACCGCTCAATTTCGGCAATTTCCGTTGCCTCACCAGTAAGGACCGTCTCGACTTCGGCAGATTCCGGACCGAATTCTACGTCAGTATATACGTTTTCACCATAAAGATTTATGATTGCTTTTGCAAGTCACTAATATGTATACAGAAAATTATATTGTGTTAGAGCAATTTAGCTATTATGTCTAGTAATGCAGGTATTTCTAACATTCTAGTCGTATTGTGTGACAATTATAGTTTTCCTTCTTGGTGAAACATTGCAAACTGCTGTTTATGTTAAGATATACATATATATATATATATATATATATATATATATATATATATATATATATATATATATATATATATATATATATATATATATATTCTATTACGGTGATGTTCTACTGGGCCAGGAGCTGCGGATAACCAGAGCGTTGTGAGTAGGTGCATTGTCGTGGTGAAGCAGTCACAATTTGTCTTGCCACAATTCTCGTCTCTTCCCGCGTACTGAGCGAAGCAAACACCGCAGGATCACTTTGTAGACCTGCTAATTGACCGATCGACATTGACTTCAGTCCTGCTTCTTGAAGGCCCCTCGCGCCTGGAGTCATACTCACGCCCATCTTTGAACGTGTTTTGCCACTGAAAAACACGTGTGTGCGACGTGGTGTTATCTCCATGCACTTGCTGAAGAATTTCAAGTGTTTGTAACAGAGTTTTCCCAAACCGGACCGAAAATTTCCTGTTAATTTGTTGCTCGATGTTCATCGTTCGTTCCTCAGTGCTCATAGCTGAACGACCTGAAAAAAAAAAGGAGGTGTAAACGAAAGCATGTGACGAAATATGCAATGGTTGCATATGTGATTACATTCACACACTCACAGGATATCACGTTAGAGGATGACACAATCCATTTGTCCGTCTCTCGCCCATAGCTCACACAGCACACCCAGTCTCGTTACTTTTCCGACAGGCTTCGTATATACATGATGTGAAACAAAAAGGTATTGTATCCATCCGCTAACTTATGAGTTCCTTTCTAATCTGTAGACTAACAAGTATTATATATATGTATAGACCTCTGTAGACGCACACACATGCCTATATATATATATATATATATATATATATATATATCCATCCATGTATATATACGTACGTATATGTAGTATTGTACACACTTCAGTGTTCATATACATATATCTGCATAATATACACACACATATTTATACATGCGCCTGTGTATGTGTATATACCTGCGTTTGTGTGTATGCGTTTTTTCGTGTATATATATATGAGGACACATGAATTTGTTTGTTGATGTATGCATGATTCTGTAATACTTATCTTTCTTTACTAATGCGGGAAATTAATCTCTAAGCTATTATGGTATATAGAGGTATTCAGCCATGTGGTTTCTTTCTAAAATATAGCTCGAGAAGCTAGTGAATGCAAAGATAAGATCCCATTACATATACCCTAACATTCTGCTGACCCCCATTGAGAAAAGTTGCCGTAATATCAGCTACTTAATAACTCACTTTTGTTTAAACGTGAAATTAATGTCACCCATACACTTTAACCTTAATGATACAAGCATTTCCCCATAGCCCACAGATAGGGAAAATTATTTACAAAAAATTACCTTCAATACCTATACGTTTACATATAGGATTGCAACAAAAATATTACAGATAAAATAACCAAGAATAGCTGGAAACGCAGAAATATAAATTCGTACACACTTAATCAGCCATGTGAAGTTGAAGCGATTATCAACGAAGCTTAAGTCAACTCCCTCCAAATTAAATGCAATCAGTGAAAGTAAACACCGAGTAGATACCGTGGAAGGTAAATTGAAATAACGATACTTCAGCCATACCCATAAAACTAGTGATGCATGTAATGTATTCTCGGGGCTAGGAGCGTGAAATTCCTTAATAAAATTTATGTCTGTTTTGTGCGATTAAAATGGTAATTCCAATAAATGCAGAGAAGAATGTTATCTTCATTGGTGTTCCTTTCCTTGAAAGGCTAAGGGTACCAATGTATGTATGTGAGTTTTTTTGTTTCTTTTTTTGAGTTGTGTATTATCACACGCAACCTGTAACAAATCCGGTAAACCTCAAATACATCCTAAGTACACTATTCACGTGACCTGGATCGACCAATGAATATGTAAAGGAATCACTTTGCTTTGACTCTGTTTCGTTTTGTTTTATTAAATATTTCATTAGCGAAGAAATACCCATGACCATCGAAAATGGAGAATTCGCGAAAACACCGAAAACTGAAGCAATTGTATCCGGCAAGTAAATTTAATACATACACACAAGGCAAACACACTCACTCACAGGCACACACACACACACACACACACACACACACACACACACACACACACACACACACACACACACACAC
>NC_069004.1:6210520-6211236 GCF_001194135.2 Octopus bimaculoides | reverse complement strand
TATACATACGAAGTAATTTCATCCAATTTTCTATTACATTAAGATTCTTTTAATAGTATGAGTTAAGATAAAAGCTTCACGGAAAGATTACGGTTCGAAGCAAAATGGAACACGATAGAGGAAGGTAAGCTAAGATGGGACAAGATGTTTGAATGGATATATTATTAACACACAGCTATACTGCTAGAACCGTTCCGATTCCAATAGAATAATTGGAAGTGTTCGTGTCAAAAGGTTGTTAATTAATGAGGGACGAACCGGTGTGTAATAAAATGAAAAATGGGAAACGATTGAAGAGTTCCCATAATATAAACCGCACATCAGAATCTCCTTTTCTTGAGATTGCGGCCATATCAGACAGTGGTCTTAAGCGGTGTGTGTGAGGATCTGTATGTGTGTATTTGTGTTTGTGTATGGGTGTGTTTTGTTGTTTGTTTGTGTGTGTCTAAACGTAGATGTAAGGACATACAACACACGAACCATACATATATATAGATACATGTAAATATATGTAAACATATATCTGTGTGTATAAGTATATCTAAGGGGTGTCAGTATGTACATGTGTGTGTAGATATGTACATATATATACACACACATACACATATATATAAGCACACATATAGATATATCTTAGTACATATGTGTATGCATATACATGTGTATGTTAGTCTATGTGTGTGTATATATATATATATATATATATATATATATAT
>NC_069004.1:6205781-6206988 GCF_001194135.2 Octopus bimaculoides | reverse complement strand
GAAACAATTCGAAGAATCCACTTTTTTCCTTGTTTTGAGTTGCTTACATATAAATATATACATATACACACACACATATATATATATATACATGCATACAAATCCCCACACATACAAACAGACACACGCATACGCACTCACGCACACACAATCACACGTATATAAAAATGTGTCCTGAATCTACGTGTTTGCGCTGTTTGTATGTAAGACATTCTGCAATTTCTCAATTTCTAAATTGTATTTAAAAAGGAAAAAATAAAAAAATAAAAACAATGGACAGAAAAAAGCTAAAGAAAATTGCGAGATATTTTGTAAAACTAATATTCAACATTGAAGGAAAAAAAAATATTAGTTGTTCAATATGGAGGCTGAATGTTGGCATGTGAAATAAACACACGATACCTAAAGATTGTATACATATACCACGGTTTCTGCTGCTGCTGCTGCTACTACTACTACTACTACTACTACTACTACTACTACTAACGCTGCTGTTGCTGCTGCTGCGAATACTACTACTTCTACTACTATTACTATATATATGTATGTGTGTGTATATGTTGTGTATCTGTGTTTGTCCCCCAACATCGCTTGACAACCGATGCTGATGTGTTTAAGTCCCCGTAGCTTAGTGGTTCGGCAAAAAGACACCGATAGAATAAGTACTAGGCTTACAAAAGAATAAGTCCCGGGGTCGATGATTTTCTCGACTAAAGGCGATGCTCCAGCATGGCCACAAGCAAATGACTGAAACAAGTAAAAGAGTAAAAAATACATGTAAACCCCAACTCTGTATGACTATTTTTGTATTGTCCCCCTCTTCCTCCGCCCTTTTGGCAGATAAATGAAATAATCATCAGTATTATTATTATTATTATTATTATTATTATTATTATTATTATTATTATTATTATTATTATTGGTCCAACACATGGAATTGATACCTGCGAATTCAATCAATGATATCGACCTTTGTATATTTACTGTTCCCATTTTATAGATCTCGGAAGGCTGGAAACTGGCTGGGCGTAAATCGACTTCACTTATATATATATATATCGTATCACATTTTGGTTTTGTTAGCCGCTCTACCAATTTTTTCCTTTCCATTACAACGCCTGCTTATCTTGAAAGTAATAACAAGTTACGTTGTGGGAGCACAAGAGGTGTCGGAAATGATGTATGTTTTGTAAGGAAGGGACACTGG
>NC_069004.1:6204677-6205769 GCF_001194135.2 Octopus bimaculoides | reverse complement strand
AATAATAATAATAATAATAATAATAAGAAGAAGAAGAAGAAGAAGAAGAAGAAGAAGAAGAAGAAGAAGAAGAAGAAGAAGAAGAAGAAGAAGAAGAAGAAGAAGAAGAAGAAATGGGAAGAGGAGGAGGAGGAGAAGAAGAATGAATGGAAGGAGTGGGGAGGAGGAGGAGGAGGAGGAGGAGAAGAAGATGAAGAATACTAGGGAAAGAAAGAAAGAAAGAAAGAAAGAAAGAAAGAAAGAAGGAAAGAAAGAAGGAAAGAAAGAAAGAAAGAAAGAAAGAAGGAAAGAAAGAAAGAAAGAAAGGAAGGAAGGAAGGAAGGCACTTAGCATGGCGTGGATTGATTACAGAAAACTGTTTTTATAGCCTAGCAGACTTCCACGTTTGGAGATTGGAGAATCTACATATATAAATAAATCCCATCGTGATACTAACGTGGTACATCAGCCACATCAAATTGGAAACAAAACAAAACAAAGAAAAGAATAAAGCGTAACATTGAAAGGTAAAGAGATGAAGATAATACAAACAACAACAAAAAGCAACAAAAAGGAAATTTTACACTGCGGCCCCTTATTGTCTCTGTTCCAACCTTAAGAATATGGTAGCGACACCGCCGAGGGTTATAAGATGCAAAGAAGAAGCTATAACTTATCCATTGTATCCTTCATTTTTTTTTATTTGTTTCAGTCATTTGACTACGGCCATGATGGGGCACCCCCTTGTAGTGTTTTATTTGGAGCAAATGGACCCCCAGGACTTGTTTGTTTTATTTGTTTGTTTGTTTGCTTGATTTTGCGGATGGGGGGAGGAGGGTTGTTTGTCAAGCGGTGGTGGGGAAGGAACACACACATAAAGACACGCACACATATTAGACATGGTCTAAATAATAGTCATTACATATTTTTCCTATAATGGATAAAATTTGGCTTTTACCTGTTTCCAGTAATCATTACAGGTACGTTATTGGTAGGCTTACTCAATTGATCTGTTGATTAGTTGAGAAAAATTGAATGATCTAAACACTATTAATGTTACTTTCGCCAGAGCCAGTTATATATACATATACATATACATATATATATATATAT
>NC_069004.1:6200968-6203209 GCF_001194135.2 Octopus bimaculoides | reverse complement strand
ATATATATATATATACATACATACATACGATGGACTTCTTTCAGTTTCGGTTTACCAGATCCACTCACAAGTGCTTTTTGAGCCTGAGGATATAGTAGAAAATACTTGCCTAAGGCGCCGAACACCGGGACTGGAGCCGAAGCGATGAGATTTAGAAGGAAGCTTCTTATCACACAACTACGCCTGCGCCTGTTCACAATATGAATGATTTAACACTATTTACAATGACTTGCAGAGGAATCTATTATGAATTATATTTGTATTCAACCAGGATGTAAGCGATGATCAGGTTAAACAAATTGTCAAAGCCGTTGTAAGAAAGACGCAACTTAATTAAAAGTGAAACCAATTAAATTAGATTTCCTGCACGGAAATCAAGTAGATTAAACAGAATGAAAGATACACATCCTTAAAGAGAAAGGAAACGTGTACGATACAAACGGAGAAATGAGGAGCACATTAGACAAGAGCACTACAAGCTATTGAGCGCCATGTTAAAATCTGAATAAAATTCTAGAGATATGATAATACGAATAAATACAGTTGTTAGCATTTATAAACGACAGTTTCAACTTAATAATTGGAAGTAGAAAATTAAAGACGAAAAAACTACTAGGAATATATATAGTTGTTGGCATTTATAAACGACAGTTTCAGCTTAATAATTGGAAATAAAATTTATGGAAGTTAGACAGAAAATTCAAAACAAATAACATACGTAAGCTAACATTCTTGATACGATGCAGAGAGAATATATTTATTCCGCATAACGAATAAATGGGGTTTGATACACGTAGATAATTAGTACAATGTAACAATAATAAGACTAGAAAAAATACTTAAAGGTAAAAAAATCTGGTTTACTGGAATAATTGGTTATGGAAACAAAATATTTTTATTATCTTTTACTTTTACTTGTTTAAGTCTTTAGACTGCGGCCATGCAGGGCCACCGCCTTGGAAAATTTAAGTTGAACGAAAACCAAATAATAAACAACAAATAATTCCTTCTAATTTTGACAAAAAACCGACAATTTTGAGGGCAGGGAATAAGATTATTCTATCGTCCTCAGATACATGATACGAATCGAGACACCAGCTTTGCTCATTGTGAATTATATCAAAACTGACGCCAGGCATTCTCAAATCATGGTACACGTACTCTGAGAGGTTTTCAAGAGAAATTGCTGGGGTATTTGAGGTTTGTATGAACACTGGAATTTTGAAGTACTCACAAGCAACGAAATGTAATTCGTGTGCATAGAAGATCCGTGGAGAGACTTTTGATGTTTTGTATCCAATTATCGTAATGAACAATGCATTGCAGCAACAATTATAACCAAGATGAAACTTCCCGCAAGAATGTCAGTTGATTAATGGGACAGAGTCCCTTTCTGAAACTCTACCAAGCATTTAGTAACTTGAAAGAAAGAGCCAAGCAAATCAATTTCATTGGAAATGTAACATGTAATTAAATTGATTTCTTACGCAGGTTAAAAACCGGAAATTCTGATGAAGGGAACAATTGATTATGTCAATCACACTACTTGGATGATGTTTCATTTTATGGAGTCCAAAGGTCCCATTGCTTACTGGTTAGAATATTCTACTCAGGATTGTACCGTCATGAGTTCACTTCCTGCCGGCACGTTGTGTCCTTGGGCAGGACACATTATTTCTCGTTGCATCAATGCACTCAGCTGGTAAGAATGAGTTGTACCTGTAATTATTACATTTTGTGTTACGCTGAATCTTCCTAAGAAATATGTTCAGGGTACGCGTGGTTTTGAAGTTCTCGACCCTTTCGACATTAATTTGAAGAGTAGTTGACCGGATCAACTACAACGCTCGTCGTTGTAACCGACGAAATGTCAGTCTTTCTTTTGTTTTTTTGTGTTTTAAGGAGTCTGTGGGAATTACTGGAAAGCTGGAAACAGACAGATTTGAGTCATTGACATTAAATCAAACAAATAACAGCAAAATACACGGCTATTGTCTTTTAAATGGTATATAAATATGATACGTCGGACATTTTACGTACCTAAACATTTAAGCCCCATTTCACGTTGCTCCGCTCTGCTGAACAAGCCACACCAACCGAATGCTGTTGCAGCTCACTCTCTTTCTCGCCATCAACCTCTCTCTTTGAAGCCTTCTCCACTCTCTCTCTCTCTATCTCTTTATGTGTGTGTATATATATATACCTGTGTGTATGTGTGTGTGAGTTTGTGTGTATATATCT
>NC_069004.1:6195927-6198427 GCF_001194135.2 Octopus bimaculoides | reverse complement strand
TTTGAAGGCAGACATTCAACTAACATTCAAATGCACTCTTTTGCGCAGACAGTCATGGTTGCGTTTACACTCTTTTTGCGCAAGTATACTGCACTCGTCCAAAAAATAATTGATACTTTTATCTTCTTTCCAGCAGGTTCTACATTTGCTATCTCACTGACTTTTGTCGATCTTTATCTTTATCAGATTTATTCTAATAGTTCCTCAGCGGCCATAATTACCGTTTCGGTCTCTCATTTCAAGTTCTCGTACGTGAGCCAGAGATGGCGTTCTTTCGTTCTAACATTCCCCGTTTCTTGCATGAATTAGCCATGTAAATCCATTTCTTTCCATTTACTGTTCACCTTCCTTTTCTCTTTGAATTCTCCTAATGCTTCGTCCACTTTTTGGGTATCTCTGGCTGCCGATGGTATTCTTTCATTACTCTGCTCAATAGAATTTTCCAATACCAGTATTCCAGTACCAACAATGTCTTCTAGGTTTTGTAACCCTCTGCTGTATTCCTGTTTTCCTTCTTTCTTTCTTTCTTCCTTCCTTTCTTTCTTTGTTTCTTTCTTTGTTTCTTTCTTTCTTTCTTTCTTCTTTCCTTCTTTCTTCCTTTCCTTTCTACATCATCATCATCGTCATCATCACCACCATCATCATCACCACCATCATCATCATCATCATCATCATCATCATCATCATCATCATCATCATCTTCTTCTTCTTCTTCTTCTTCTTCTTCTTCTTCTTCTTCTTCTCTTCCTCCTCCTTATTCCTCTCTTCATCTTCATCCACATCCTCCTTCTCATCCTTTTCTTCATCCTCATCCTCTTCCTTCTTTTTTTCTTTTTCTTCTTCTTATCATCATTATTAAGGCAGTGAGCTGGTAGAATCGCTAGCATGCCGGTCAAACTGCTTAGCGGCATTTCGTCTGTCTTTATTTCTAAGTTCAAATTCCGCCAAGATCGACTTTGCCTTTCTTCCTTTCAGGGCCGATAAATTAAGTACTAGTGAAGCAATGGGGTCAAGGTAATCCACTAGTCCCTTCCCCTAAAATTTCGGGCTATGTGCTTTTAGTAGGAAGGATTCGTACCACCTTACCTTCGTGGCTGTGGCAAAAGAGGCTGTGTAGTGGACCCGTTTGAAAGGTTTGAAGACAGGCACATTCGTATCTTGTCAAGTCCTCATCAATTTCTTCAAATAGTATTTGAAGAGGAAGGTGAGGATAGAGATGGAGGTGCTGCCTTCTAGTGTGTTTATCTGAAGGTGGTCGACAGTGGCAAGACCGGTGAGGCTGAATGGAGCTACTCTGAGTAAGCTTTTCTAAGCAGGAGAAAAAGAACTGGAAGAGGGCACTTTCCTATGCCTTGGAGATGGCAGAGTAATCCGGGATTTTTGTGGGGGATTTACCTTTGAACGGTCGTCTATTCCTTTGAAATGTTCTACGTTTGCGTGCATTGGTCTATTTTCTCGTATTCATTTGAACAGTTAGACATGTGTGTGTATATATATGGATATATATGCACAAAACACGTTAACGCGCAAACACATACAACCACAATCACATATTTATGTGTATGTGTGCTTGTACGTGTCACTGTGTGAGTGAGTGCGCTTAACATTGTATGTCTTACAAACCTACAACGTGGGCGTGTAGATTTGTACGTCTGCAGGACGGCTTGGTAAGGTATGATGGTGGTTTCTATGTGAATTTGCTAAAGAAACGATAATTTTCTTCGCAGGTCTTGAAAATGAACTATTTTGGCGCTGGGTGGGAATGTACACACGTTTATTGAATTACTGCACTTCCAGTTCTTCGATAAAAACAAGAGATATTTCTATATATGGGAGGTCACTGCAGAGCTATTAATAATTAGGCGCCCAATACTATTCGAAGGGAATGAGAAGATGAAGAGCCAATGCCGTGTTATATTGGGATTTCATGTCCAACTCCATTAAAATGTCGTTATGTGTTTAAGACGGTAATCTCTACGACGTCAGTTTTGTACATGGAAAAGTGTGTCGTCGTAAGCGTTGTCGACTTACTGGTAATTTTTTTATGAATTCCGGACGAATGAAACGGAAAGTTAAATTCGGAGCGATTCCATAGCGAAACGTAAAAGAGTCAGAACAAGTATTGCAAATGACTTTATCGCACATTTTTAACGAAGAAGGGAGGACGGGATATGAAAATCTGAAGTGAAGTATTTTTACTGTCCACTGGGCGCATTAAACGTTTAGTCATTCAATCACAATTCATTCACAATATAAGTTTCAAACTTTAGGCAAAGGGCCAGCAATTTCGGGACCAGGGGAAAGCCGATTAGAAGCCTGGCTGAGAAGAGAGCAATCTTAAAACATACCCAACATAGCAGGAGTGAGGGAAAGTCAACCTCAGCGTAATTTGAACTCAGAACGTAAAGAAATACCGGTAAGCATTTTGCCCGGCGTGCCAACGCTTGTTATTTCTTTATTTCCCACAACGGGGAAACAAGGACAGACAAAGGAATTAAGT
>NC_069004.1:6194627-6195884 GCF_001194135.2 Octopus bimaculoides | reverse complement strand
AATACTGCTAAGCATTTTTCCCGGCGTGCTAACGTTTCTGCCTTCACGCAATAATCTTCTGCTGCCAGAATGGAAAGCACCAACGTCTACATTGTTGAATCGAAACTCTTCATATTCTAGGATTCTACGTTTCCAACCAAATATTTTTTGCTATTCTTTAAAATGAAAACATCTAAATAACGTTTTACTGCTTTTTTTTTTCCGAAAAATAATTTTTCGTTTCATTTGCATTCTTGAATTTTCCTTTCGCCATTTCTGTTTCATTTGCTTGTTATTTATTTATTCTATTTCATTTTATTTGTTTCATCTTATTTTATTTTATTCATTTCATTTTCTTTATTTCATTTACTTCATTTTATTTTATCTATTTATTCATTTTCTTTAATTTTTCTTTTCTTTATTTTCTTTTCTTTATTTTTATTTATTTATTTTCTCTATTTATTTATTTTATACTTTATTCAATTGTTGATCGGTTCTTTGTTTTAGAGGATTTGGACTGTAATCTGGGGCAGTTATTATGAACTGAAATAATGTGATAAAGAGAATGACGATGACAATGATGACAACGATAATGATGACGATGATGATGATGATGATATTCATTATTATCATTTTCACTACCAGCACCAGTATCACTCCCTTTATCATCAACACCATCCTCCTCCTCCTCCTCCTCCTCATCATCATCCTCATCATCATCATCATCATCATCATCATCATCATCACCTTCAACATCATTAGCTTCATTATCATCATCATCATCATCACGTTCATCATTAGCTTCATTATCATCATCATCATCATCATCATCATCATCATCATCATCATGGTTATCGTTATCATGACCAAAGACGTTCACATCGTAATCACGAACATCATCATGCTAATCATCATCGACTCATCATCATCACCATCACCACCACAACCACCACCGACATCCCCATCACCACAACCACTATCATCCTCATCACCACCACCACCACCACCACTACCACAACTATCATCATCATCATCATCATCATCACCGTCGTCGTCGTCGTCGCCATTCCCACTGTTATTTTTGATATTGCAGTGTATGTTGTACCAGTGCTGAGTAATTGGATCGTAAATTGGTTTCCCTTAAGCACAATCTTGTGTAATTCTGCTCCGTTTTTCATATCATTTTAATATATTCCATTTTTTATTTTATTTTATTTTTATTTAATTTTTATTTTATTTTATTTCATTTCATTTCGACTTTGTGTAATAACGTCATTT
>NC_069004.1:6192781-6193885 GCF_001194135.2 Octopus bimaculoides | reverse complement strand
TATATACACATATATATATATATATATATATGTATATATATGTATGTATGTATGTACGTATGTATATATGGCTTGTCTTTTTATATTTTTGTTTTTCATGTATTGAATTATTTTTTGTTTTTTTGTTGTTTTTTTACCAATTTCATTCTACAAGTAATAACTTCTAAAATTAATTGTTGACACGCGTAACAGCGGAGTACCAGTTTACAGGCGCCTGTCGGGCTTTCACTAAGACAATGCAATATACCTTACAACTAATATCTCCACGCACAAACACAGTCACACACACACACACACACACACATACACACACACACATTTATAACGAGAAATGACCAATTAACCAAGCAAAAGAAACACCACAGACACCAACTCTTCACCCCTCCCTCTCTCTACATCTCTCACCCTCTCTCTCTCTTTCTTCCTCTCTTTTCTCCAAGCTATAATCCATAACAAGTTAGTTTCTTTAAATGTTTCTTGCTAATATCCTCTACTTGAGTTTGTATTTTCTCTGATATATTTTCTTTATAATTTTCTTGTATTTATAATTACTTAAAATATCAATGTTTAGTTATAAATTAGCCTCTTTTCTTTCACTTTCTTACCCTCCATCTCTTTATCTTCTTCTCCTCATTCCTATCCTTTCCACTCTCTATCCCTCTACTATTCTTTTTTTGTTTTCGTTTATATTCTTTTTCCTTAATCTACATCCAAAATTTCAGTCAATATCTTTTATTTATTTCTTCAATTTTCTTTTCTCTTACGAAAATAAATTATTTTAATATAACTTTACCAACAGTACTAGAGCCACTTAAACTTGTAACACCGCCACCACCACCAACACCACCACTACTACTACTACTACTACTACTACTACTACTACTACTACTACTAATAATAATAATAATAATAATAATAATAATAATAATAATACCACTATTTCTGTCGCTGTTGCTATTATTAATACTACTACTAATAAGTTTTTTCTACGACAGGCACAAGCCTTCAGACTTTCGTGGGGGGAGGCAAGCCGATCATACCAACTCTAGTATTCAGCTGATGGTTATGTCATCGACACACCAGTACGCAACTGGTACTCAATTT
>NC_069004.1:6191377-6192151 GCF_001194135.2 Octopus bimaculoides | reverse complement strand
ATATATATATATATATATATAATATATAAAATATTGTTTCCACAAATATCGCAGCAGATACTCCAGTCTTAAACACTTTGACACAGCAGTATCTATCAGACTATCAAATGAATAGATGTGACAAATTCGATATAAACAATTGAGACGAACGACAGCTGAACATTACAGGAGCAAAGAAGACGCTCTGGAAATAGGTTAAGCTGACATATCGTATCGGATTGGTATATTACTAATGGATAGCAAGTAAACAACTTACCATCACATCAGATCTCCACGTAACAACGATATTCAAATCATTCCATTAGATTCAGGAACACAAGAAGATATCAACCGAATATTTATTAAAATATTCGAGGCAAGCAGATACGATGTATATCATACATATAAACATCATACATACATACATATATATGTGTGTGTGTGTGTATGTGTTATACATATATACATACTTCTTCACATAAATCTATGTAGGCTTGTAAATGCATGTGTGCCAACATGTATCTATATATGTATGTGTGCGTATGTGTGTATTCGTGTGTGTACGTGTAAGTATGTAT
Source organism: Octopus bimaculoides (assembly GCF_001194135.2). Taxonomy (NCBI): domain Eukaryota; kingdom Metazoa; phylum Mollusca; class Cephalopoda; order Octopoda; family Octopodidae; genus Octopus; species Octopus bimaculoides. The sequence goes on along the minus strand of NC_069004.1, from coordinate 6,191,594 downwards.
AATATATACACGTACATATACATATATACATATATATAAATATATACATACTCAAACTCACACGCAGAGACACATATGTGTGTGTGTGTGTGTGTGTGTGTGTGTGTGTGTGTACGCATACAGATGATACATTTCTTTTATTAGCCACACAGGGCTCAACGAAGATGGGACAAATACAATGTAGAGCTTTTCTTTTTGGGAGGGGGAAGGAAGGAAA
>NC_069004.1:6189914-6191367 GCF_001194135.2 Octopus bimaculoides | reverse complement strand
GATAGATAGATAGATAGATAGATAGATAGATAGATAGATAGATAGATAAAGATAGATAGATAGATAGATAAATAGATAGATAGATAGATAGATAGATAGATAGATAGATAGATAGATAGATAGATAGATAGATAGATAGATAGATATAGTTAGATGTGCATAAGTGTATGTGCGAGAATGAATTACTCTGTGTGGGCGTCTTTATGTGTGTTTGTGGACAGGTGAATTCTTATATTTACGAAACGAAAGCGAAATTAAAAATGACTCCAAACGTAATATCTATACAGTAGGTATATTGTATATTATATTAGAAGTTAAAAGCTATTGAATCACGAATATGAGTTTCCCGTTATGGATTATTCAAATGATTGAAGTAGGAAAGCGCCATGACAGTAAAGAGGCAAAAAATAATTCATAAACACATCGATATGATATTAGTCATTGAAAATTGCCATAAACTTTACAAGATGCGCCATCCATTCACCTACCCGAGCATGTTATGTATTCGTATTGTTCTATGGCAAAACGTAATACATTTGCATATTCAGTATCATACGTGTAAAACACACAAAAGAAAAGAAATTTTAGTGTTGATGAATAACTGAATGTTCTCCTTGTTTGCTTTTAATTAAACAACTGTCGTATCGAGTATGAAAAAAGATTCTTTTCCTCCAGTTGTTAGAGTAATTCAACAAATCGTATCGACGGAAGCATTTCCAAGAATTAACCAATTCTTCTCTTTTGTTCCGATTTTGAAAACACTATAATAAGATGCTATTCATAACCGTTTCACAAAGCTCACATGTTCTTAAGACATAAAACAGGTACACGTGTTATTTTCGTTACTTGTTGGCATTAAAAACTAGACAGAAGCTTTCATACGCCTAATCTGATGCCGTGGAACACACATTGACCGACTCATTGAACATGGTTTCGTCACAGTTGCCATCGCGGATAAATGAAGACCTTCTTTGGTGCGTTTGTTTTTATTTCTTATTTTGAAAAGCATGGCATAAAGATGGACCCATACAATATTTGCTTCTCGGTTTATGAGTATTCGTGCTGATTTGCATGTATATTTTTCTATACTAAAAACAAAACAAAAATTCTTTCAATGTGTCACCGACGGTCGTACTTGACTAGTACATTTAATTCGTCGACGCTGAAGGCGTGAAAGGAACGTTGACTATCGCAGGATTTGAACTCAGGACGTAAAGAGCCGGAAAAAATATCGTTAAGTATTTTATTTTGCCCAACGTGTTAATAATTCTGCAGCTCGTCTCATATACATGTATACACACGCGCACACACGCGCACACACAATACACACACACAAACGCACCCATATGTATGTATGTAGGTATGTATGCATGTACGTATGCGTATGTATATATGTGTGTGTATATACATATACAAATATGTGCACATACAGAGTTGCCTAAATATATATACA
>NC_069004.1:6187754-6189757 GCF_001194135.2 Octopus bimaculoides | reverse complement strand
AGATATATATATATATATATATATATATAGATATATACATACATACACATACACATGTATATATGTATGTATATACACATAAACATGATAAATCAAAGGGCGGTTATATAATTTAAGACACGTAAGTCCGATTAAACAGTCTAAATTTCTTCGGTTGCCATATTTCAGGGGAACAATTTCCTGGACAAATTTGATTTCTCTCTTCCATTTTGTCCGACGAGCTAAAGATTCTGACAGCTTGCGGTTGGCTTAATGTAGAAACTTTTAGAGTTATATATTTGAAAATCTTAGTTATTAGATTAGAAGACGAGGAAATATTCTGTCGTTTCCTAAATGGCAAAGGTTAAGGAACCCCTTCGGTCATGAATGGCCATGGGATTGCAGTTAGAGAGTTACACTCCGAGACACAAGTCTGAGCAAGGTTGTTCATAGAAGACCAGCAGTTGCCATGCATACCAGCCTCTCTTCTCTACACCACCGATGTTATCCAAGGAAAAGACAAAGGCAGATACAGCTTGGCATCAATGACGTTGCAACTCATTATTAAAGAGGAGTGAAATGGAGATACGTGAAATAAAGAGTCTTGCTCAAGAACACAACACGCAGCCCGGTCCGGGAATAATAACTACATATCTTTTTTACAGATCTCTTTCGGAATCTTTTTCCTTCATCTGAAGAGATCTATCTCTACATTTAAGCAACCCGTATATATTTGAATCTAATTCATTATATATAAATAGTAGTAGTCTTGCTTGATATAACATTAACAGCCACCTTGATTTTTACATAATACGTTAATCGACCACTTAGCAAATTAAATTGAATATATTTTCTGTATATAACAGACAGCGTAATGCTGACTCCACGAAACTTAATGTAAGTAACTCTACATTTATTTATTTATTTGAAAGTAGAAGTGGTGGAGATTGAGATGATGTTGCAACAACATATTGTACTCTGAAAGAAACACAAATATAAATGAGAAATCTATTTACACCACTGTTTCGAGATGAGTGTTACTCGTCAGATAAGATTTATTACTATTTTTCAGTTAGCCAGAAAAATAAAAATCTAAGCTGCTAGAGATCTATTATTCATCTATTTCTTTAACTAGCTGTCTGGCTATTTACTTGTGTGTGTGTGTGTATGTGTGTGTATGTGTGTGTGGGCGTGCATGTGTATGCGCGTGTGTGTATATATATCCATATATATCTGTCTGTCTCACTGTCTGTATGTCTGTGTCTGTCTGTCTGTCTGTCTGTCTGTCTCTCTATCTCTCTCTCTCTCTCTCTCTCTCTCTCTCTCTTTACTTCTGAATACATAAACACTCACGCATGTATCTATATATATTTAGCGAGAGAAACACGTGGAGAGGGAGGGAGGGAGAGAAAGAGTAAAAGAAAGAGAGAGAAAGAGAGAGAGAGAGCAGTTGTATACCATGTTATATCAAGACATAACAGTTGTCCTGAAAACGGAAAGGAAGAAGACGAAGAAAAGGAACAAGAACAACACGAAGAAAACTCAAAAGACAAAGAAGAATTAAAAATCCATGACAAACTTTAGAATATTACGTAAAACAAGCACCAAAAACAAACAGAGGCAGAAATTCTTCATAATTCTTCAAAATTCTTCTGGTTCGACTATGATTTTATCGTTTGGCTTTTAATCAAAATAAAAGATTTTCTATGATTGAAAGATGGAAATATAAATATTGATTATTTTTCACACAAGCTACTTTCCAATTTTCTCTAATGGAATATTCCTTCTACATAAGATCTTTTCTCTCCGTTCCTTTCAAGATTTTGCCACGTTTTACCATTTTTCGCTGTTTTCTCTACTTTTGCAATAACAAGAGACAAACGACTATAATGACGACGGTCACACCACCTCAACCACCACCATCACCACCACCACAGCCACCACCACCACCACCACCACCACAGCCACCACCACCTCAACCACTAATGTTACTACCGCGACGAGTGCCACCGCCATCGCCGTCG
>NC_069004.1:6184492-6185816 GCF_001194135.2 Octopus bimaculoides | reverse complement strand
TTAACTTCTTCACGTGATAGGTCGTCTGTCTGCTATTTTCGTACGGTCACGTGGCACAGCGTCTCGTCTGCTAAATTTTGTTTTTGCTGTTTGTTGTGTCTGTTGTTGTTGCTCTTTCGTTTCTTGTTTAAGACCCTCGGTCAAATGTTAGCCAACATGGCTGACGAATCCTCCTCTTCATAATTGTAAGTTAATCATGATGTTTTGTTTTTATCGTGTTATCGTTGTTGTTGTTGTTGTTGTTGTTGATGATGATGATGATGATGAAGGTGGTAGTGACGGTGGTTGTGGTGGTGGTGTTGGTGGTGACGGTGCTGATGTTTGGTAGTGCTTTTCATCTTGTTGATGCTGCTGCTGTTGCTACTGGTGATGATGGTGCTGGTGTTGATGGCGGCGGTAGCAACAGTAACAACGGTGTTGTTGATGATGTGTGTGATGGTATTATTATTGTTGATGGCGGTGGAGGTAGTGCTGATAGGAATAGTGATTGAAAAAGTAGTGGTGGTGGTGGTGGTGGTGGTGGTGGTGATGTTCGTAGTAATGGCGACAGCAGCGCTAATAGTGTTTGTGGTGATGACAGGATGGCTGTGCGAATAAAATCGTTATTTCACGAGACCAACGCATTATGAGTGAATTTGGTAAGAGAGGGTTGTATGGAAACCCCTCACGTGACTGCGCGGAAACAAGCTTATTTCCCAACCACATGGTTCCGGGTTCAGTCCCACTGCGTGGAACCTTAGGCAAGTGTTTTCTACTATAGCCTGTGGCCGACGAAAGCCTTGTGAGTGGATTTGGTGGACGGAAACTCAATGAAGACCGTTGTATATATGAAAATTGAAGATCTCAACATGCGCAAAATTTGGGGAAAATTTGTTCACTAAGTGATCAAGTACTTAACTGAGATGGGCATCTAAGCGTTTTCATGTTCAGTACAATCCAATCCTTGTTGCCTGAAGTTCGCATTAAAAAGGTCGTCATTCAGAGTGGGCCGTCTCCCCGAGTGAGGCGAATCTGGTACGTTAAAATCGCCATCTTTAAATCTTTTAAATCAAAGCTGACATGTATGAGGAGAACCACAGGCAAAGTCATTTTCAAGGCATTGAGAAGACGAAGGAACTTGTGACGATTGTCCTAGACATCTTCAATATAGAGGATCTGTATGGGGCGCTGCACCAACTGCACTGAAGTCAAAGAATCCTACTTTAAAAGAGATTAGAGCTTTGTACTTCTTTGGAATTTATAAACGTCTCTCCTGGAAAAGTAGGGAGACTTCTGAAAAGCAACTTGTATATACGTATGTGTATATATATATATATATATATAT
>NC_069004.1:6181138-6182013 GCF_001194135.2 Octopus bimaculoides | reverse complement strand
ATATATATATATATATATATATATATATATATATACCTGTATATATATTCGTATTTATTATATATATATATATGTGTGTATATTTATATACATATGGACATATGTAGATAGAGCGATAGATAGATAGATAGATAGATAGAGAGATAGATAGATAGGTATATAGATGACTGTTGGAACATTCTATGTTATCATTCTCTCCTTATTTATCAAGTAACCTGAAGAAATAAGTGACAGAGTAAAGTAAAATAAAATAAGAAAGAACTTTGGCAAGACAATAAATGAAGGAATGAAATTTGAAACTAGAAACTAGAATCCGATATCTTTCGACCAGGCGAAAATACACGATTGACAGAATAACATACATGAAAATAGAATGTGTTAAAAGTAAGGATATTTGCCAAGTAACAAGGAAAGAAAAAAGGACATCGAGTTTAATCCGAAACAAATGCACTTGTGATTTAAAATCAATGGATGGGCCTCATAATTATCTAGTGAGATAGTGTATGGCGTCTTGCCACCTAGAACAATCGTTGGAGAATACGTCAAGAAGTTTTGAGGGCTGTAACGTATATATATATGTATATATATATATATGTATGTATGTGTATGTATGTATGTATATGGGTGTCATTGATGTGTGGTGTCGTCCGTGCGTGTTGCTTGTGTATATATGATGTCTTTTGTGAGTGTGTGTGTGTGTTGGCTTTGTGTTGTGTGTACGTGTTTGTGGGTATTTGAGTAGAATCATCGTATGTTCGTATGTTTAGAAATAGCTTAGAAGTAGATTATGCTTTCGCGAAGCTGGCTTAGAATTTGCCAAAGAGAAATAGAAAGAGAAAATGGGAACTTCGTATTCTTGCACCCTCACCACCACC
>NC_069004.1:6178838-6181076 GCF_001194135.2 Octopus bimaculoides | reverse complement strand
CGCCGCCACCACCACCACCCGTATTGATTTCAGCTTCACATAGCAAAGAGTTTTATTTTATCATTTGATGTGAAATAGTTACTTTAAAAGTGTGAATGCTTCGAGTGGATAAAAAGATATTGAATTATAATAGAGACAAAATATCGATAGAGAAAAGCTTGAGAACTTTAAAGACATAAAACGGACGAATGGCTACAGATTGGAGCTCTAAATACAGAACAGACGTGTGGATAACGTCGGTGTAATATATTGACGTGAAACTGACGGAAATAGATAAGAGATGCCGTTCAAATGTGTTGGGATTTTTTTACAACAGCTATGAATGCGAGAGGATAAGGGTTTGATCAATGGCGTTGAAATGTAGCTGCAGCCTTTAGAATTTTGGAATAGCATTCCATATAATGTGAAGTTCAAATTGGAGGAATACGTTTTGTCCTGTAATTTTTGGTCAATGCAATTGCTATCGTAAGAAAAATAGGACGTATACATTTATGACGTCTTAGTCAACTTGTCAGCAGATCGGAGGAGATTGTTATAGTTGGAAAGTTTTTAATCGTAGGGTTAATCATATTCGGTAAGATAAGAATAAATACCACAGCAACAACCGAATGGTTTCTATCATAAGTTCATTAGAAATTCCTTCGGCGAATTAAAATTTTGGGAAATTTTATCATATATCAGCATATATATATATATATATATATATATATATATATATATAATTTAAGAAAAAGAAGGTAGTTAAAATTTTGGAAAATAATTTATTTAGCGCTTTCATGTCGTCTCAGAGAATCATCAGGATTTTTTGAAACGAGATGAAATCGCTAAAAAAAATGATTGTCTGAAATTCTACTATCTTTTCCTTAATATATAAAAACTGTACACCACCTGAAAAGATCTACGCTCACACATACACAAACACACTCACACATACACACACACACTCATATATAAGCTTCAATGTATACACACAGACACACATATATACTTCAATACACACACGCACATATATATATATAGTACACCATGTGTGTACAGTCAGTTATACTATATCTACAGTTGATTTTAGAGTTTCACATACATACATACATACATACATACATACATACATAGCAATATTTTGAAATCATTTAATACGTAGATCTCAGGTTTACATAATATATAATAGGCAATGCAACCATTACGAAAGATCTTCCTCAGACAAAATATTTTCGTAGCTTTGAGACAGCGACGTGTTCACTGACAAAATTCCGTGCTGCATCTCTCTCTATATATATATTGATAGAAAAGGTAAGACAACAAAAGAAAGGAAGAGACCTCGATATATATATATATATATATATATATATACACACACACACAGAGATAAGTACCGGTGATTGCTTAGCTAACCGAAATTCGAAGTCGCTATCACCACCATTCTTCCATAAGAATATTAAGTTTGTGCTGTACAGAAGCATAGAGTAACCTATAGAATTAATGTAAAATTGTATTTTATTACGACTGAACATAAAAACGAACATTAAGATTCAGTTTCATACATACATCTATGTATGTGCATATATATATATATTTGTGTGTGTGTGTGTGTGTGTGCGTGTGTATGTATGTTTGTATTTATGTAAAAAATATGTATACATCGTAAATATATAAACATGGACCACGCAAAATATCTGCAATTTCACGAAAATGTCTCGATGTCTTGATAACTACATCTGCATATATTGTGTGTATGTTATGTGTTTCTTAACGTGTATGAAATATATGTATATATATGTATGCGTGAGTGTGCGTGTATGTGCCCTTATATGCATGTTTGTGAGAATATTATAGCGTTTACCAATATAGTGAAATAAAAAAAAGACACATTATTTCGAACTACGAGTTATATTTTATTAAACTATTTTCTGTAATACAAAAAGAAAAAAAATAATAAGAAATAAAAAAATATTGGCGGTGTGTATAAACAAATACTGCCATAAACAACAGCAGTAACAAGAAGAGGAACAACAGCAGCGACAACAACAACAACATTAAGAAATAGAATCCATACAATTCATAACTTACAACGAAAGTAACAATAAAAATATAATAATAATAATAATAATAATAATAATAATAATAACAACAACAACAACAACAACAACAACAACAACAATAATAATAATAATAATAATAATAATAATAATAATAATAATAATAATAATAATAATAATCAGAAGAAGAAGAAGAAGATAA
>NC_069004.1:6177614-6178677 GCF_001194135.2 Octopus bimaculoides | reverse complement strand
AGTAGTAGTAGTAGTAGTAGTAGTAGTAGTAGTAATAGAAGGATCATCATTATTGTTCTTCTTATTATTATCATTATTATTATTATTATCATTATTATTATTATAATTTTATTATTATTATTATTATTATTATCATCATCATTATCATTACTATTATTATTCTCGCTGCCTTAATAATAATAATAATAATAATAATAATAATAATAATAATAATAATAATAATAATAATAATAATAATGATGATGATGATGATGATGATGATGATGATGATGATGATAATATTAATAATAATAATAATAATAGAACTGGAATAAAATATATTGGAGAAATATTTTCGACAAAAATGCAGAAACCGTTACAGAGCTTACTTCTCAGGGAGAAACAAAGAAAAATGTAAGAGAAGCACAACGGAAAGATGCGCAAACAATGATCGCAGACACAAGACAAAATGAAACTGCAAGAAGACGAATTCGCCAAAGTAAGCAAGACGTAAAAACAACAACGCCACAAATTCCAAACTTACTACATCTACAATAATAGCAACAACATCAAAAACATCTACAGCTGCAACAACAACGACGACAAAGAAGCTGGCAGTAACACCGAACCATTCACAGCAATAAGGAAAACGACGAAAATGCGAGCCAGCAAGACAGCAAGACTAGGAACAAGATCTATATTATCTTCCAATCTGAACTCAATTTATCAAAATCTGAATTTCTTTGATATATATCGCATAGGAAAGATGAATGTCGATTTGTTAGGGTTGTTGTTGTTGTTGTTGCCGAGGTGGTTTTAGATGTAGTAGCAGTTGCTGTTGTTTTTGTTCGTCTGGTATATTATTTAGGTCTTGTATGTTTATGGCGAGTTTATTATTTTTTTTTTCGGTTGGCATATGTGCGTGTATACTTTCAGTTATACAACGTGGCTATATCATTTTTCTGTTGGTAGGGCGCCACATACAAATTCTGTATTGATTTTTATATACATACGCACACAAATGCGTATATATACATACATACATATATATAGACATATATATATATATATATATATATATATA
>NC_069004.1:6172212-6174603 GCF_001194135.2 Octopus bimaculoides | reverse complement strand
ATATATATATATATATATATATATACATATACATACATAATTACACGCACACACATACATATATATATGCATATATACATATACATATATACATATACATACCTAATGACACACACACATACATATATATATACATGTATGTATACCATTATACACAAGCATGTGTGTATTTAAAAAATGTTTAAAAATTCTTGCTGCTGTCACGATACTTGAAAAAAAGATTTACATACTGAATATTATCAGATATTTTTTGAAAACTAGTTTTAAAATTGTTTTTGATAATTAATAAATTAATAAATTTTGATTCAAAAGAAAATCTTTTATTGTAAATAGACGGAGAAATAGATAGATAGATAGATAGATAGATAGATAGATAGATAGATAGATAGATAGATAGATAGATAGATAGATAGATAGATAGATAGATAGATAGGTAGGTAGGTAGGTAGGTAGGTAGGTAGGTTTGAAGATTAATTGAAAATAGTTCAGTGGAGCGCTCTGCAGACGTTCTAATAAATGAAATATAATGAGTTGTGCATACGAAATCGAAATATGTTAATGTCACCTACCTGTAGTAGAATGAAATCTCCATAATAAATGACCTTGTGTCTGCTGCGATTGATATAGAGAGCTGAAGCACTTCGCTCAGGCAAGATCATCCATGCAATCAGTAGACAAATAGATTGGACGGTTTCGGTGATTGCAATATCTTTTATCTTAGATTTATGTCCAGTCAAACATGACATGACGTAAAACAACAGCTAAGTCGTCTGCGAATAATTGTGCTGATGTGTTGTCTCTCGAATTGTAAGTAATAGCAAGCAAACCTTCCTGAATTTAAACTCCCTACACTGAAAAAAAACAAATAATAATATTAAAGACGTAGAGAACACGGTTCTAGTTTTCTTACGTATAGGAATAAGCTGAGAGGGCCACGGCGGGAATGTTTGGAAACACTGGATGGGTGGATCTGTAATTAGCTGTAGCGAAAACAAGTTTTCTATTCCGTATGCTAACACGAAAAGTAGACTGTATTTACCCGTGTATTAGCCGCACTATTTTACACTTGTTTTAACTAAAAAAAAATTGAGTGCGTCTGGTACAAGGAACAAAGCGAAAATTATGAAGGAGAAAATATTGGACCAAAATTTAACAATAAATTAGGGGTTCCATTTTTACATAATGGCCCTATATGTACAAAGAAAGAGTATTTTTTGTTTATGCTCCAATAAGTCTTCCGTGTAGAAAAGCGGTAACAATTCAAATAGTTGTTTTTCAAATGCGGTTTCAATTCCGTATCTCAATATTTGAATTTAATGCTTCACCAAAACTGACAAGCAATTAATGAAAAAAACACACGCTTATTATCTGAAAATATTATGGCAGTCTTTGACACGTGTTTCTGCTTCAGTAACCGTCATCAGCACAGCAATACTCCAACCTTATATCCGATAGCAAAGAGATTTAGACTTATATTAAAAGTATAGTGTTCCTGACGTTTGTTGTTGAGATTGTTGCTATTTTTATCATCTTTGCTGCAGTTTAGATGCCTATCATCTCCTGTTCGTAAAACAACATTTATCCAACCATGACCCTCACGTCTTTTTTTTTTTAAATATATTTAGTGACAACCAAAACAGCATGATCCAGTATGTCCTTTAGAAAGGGACTACCATCGTCTTATTCGAGGTTAGAATTAGCAGCTTGTTTCAGCATTCCAAATGACTGCACAGAAATACTTCTGTAGCCATACTTCCGATGCTCTTTGCTAGTGGTAGATAGGCATGATGTCAAGATCAGCTAGATGTTAGAAAGAGCGTCGTGTTATTGAGGAAGTGATACTAACAAGAAGAGCATTCGGTCAGATAGGTTTCCTCGATATAAATTTCAAAATGTCACGCATCAAGACGCATGACCAAAATGCATGTATAAAGCTATATGTGCGCATGTGTGTGCGTGAGAGTGTGTATGTCTATGTGTATATGAGTGCGTGTGATTTTGCATATATATATATTATGTGCGTGTGTGTGTATACATATACATACATGCATATATATGTGTGTGTATATATATACACACACAGTAGTAGTTGCATATAATACACGTACATAAACACATGCATACATACATAGAAAGACACATTGATAAATTAATATATCATAGGTATGTGGATAGCTAGCTAGCTAGATAGATAGATAGATATACAAATATAGGGCAGGGAATTGCCAATTAGTAATATGTTGGTGAAGCAACTTATGCTGACCCCTATATATTTATGATTAGATAGATAGATAGGTAGATGGATAGATAGATAGATAGATAGATAGATAGATATACAAATATAGGGCAGGGAATTGCCAATTAGTAATATGTTGGTGAAGCAACTTATGC
>NC_069004.1:6170359-6170817 GCF_001194135.2 Octopus bimaculoides | reverse complement strand
AAGAAACTATAACAGTAAGTGACTCTCTTTTGCCTTTTTGTTTTATTTTTTTTTCTTGTTCATAGGGTTATGCTCAAGATGGCTCCGTCGTTCACACGTGCCATCCTTGCTACATTCAAGATAGATAGATAGATAGATAGATAGATAGATAGATAGATAGATAGATAGATAGATAGGTAGATTGTTCGATAAATACATAGACCAAGATATAAATATATAACGACAGTGAGGGAGAAAGGGTAAGGGAGATGTGTATGTGTGTGTGCGAACGCGTGTGTGTGTGTGTGTACATGAACGTGTGTGTGTTTGTGTGTGTATGTGTGTGTGTGTGTGTGTGTGTGTGTGTGTGTGTGTATATTCTGCTATGTTGCATCAAGCAAACAAAATAGAAGAAAGGAAGTTAAGGAGATACGCTAAAGTACAACTGACTAAACGTTGACATGAGCACCTACATAAAA
>NC_069004.1:6166958-6170349 GCF_001194135.2 Octopus bimaculoides | reverse complement strand
TATATATATATATATATATATATGTATGTATATATATATATGAGGCCAGATCAATAAGTATCCGGACTGTTGCCATAGTAACGAAGCTAAAGCACGCAGATTAAAGCCGCTTGGCACAAATTGATTTTGAACTCTGCTGTCCATCCGAACTAAGTTATAGCGTTCTAGCTCACTTCCGCTGTTTACATTTGCGCAAGGTGCCACACAGTGAGACTGAACCCGGAACCATGTGATTGGGAAGCTAACTTCAGCGCCTATGTCCATGATCTACTTGATAGTATATTATGGTTACATAATAAAATATGGCTCCCCTAAAAGCTTATAAAAATGTTTTAGTTAATCAACTGGTTAATACGAGATATTTGTTATTTGCTTTTAATAAGTTAATTTTTGTCATCTTCTCCTTCACCACAATATGCAAGTACGCAGAAATCTCTTATCACTGTATTGTTTTATAAAGTAAAACCTATTCTTCAATGAGGAGGTATAATAACTGCGAAACGAATTCCGAGTTGTCTCCCGTGGGGATAAGACAGATTTAAAATGTATTAATATCACTGTTCGAAGTAATCCCATCTCTTCCTTTTCGAATGAATGTTCTATTAGATTTTTTTGTAAGTAACACATGAAATATGTTAATACTAGCCTGTTTCCCCCCTATCAGCTTATCTTGCTAGGGCTTACAGTTAGACCTCTCGGTAAGCTTTATGAATTAAATTTTCAAAAATTTATTGTTTTCGAAAGAATAAACGCGTGAGAGATTTCACAACAAATTCAGCTGTACCTTCTCATAAACGATTAAAAGAAGCCTTTTAGCAATATAGATAATATTGGTTCTTTCTCACCTAGTAACAACTTAGTAACTCGTACTATTATTTTTATCATCATCATCATCACCATTACCATTATGAATAATAACAAAGATAGCAAAAAAATAATAACAACAACAACAACAGCAACAGCAATAATAATAATAATAATAATAATAATAATAATAATAATAATAATAATAATAATAATAATAATGATGATAATACGTGGAGAATAATAAACAATATATTTATTATATTGATTTTTTTGCAATATAATGTCAGTGTTTATATATATATGCGCGAATATACATACGTGTGTGTGTGTGTGTGTGTGTGTTTGTGTGTTTGTGTGTATACGCGTGTGTGTATGTGAGTATGTGTGTGTGCGTGTGTGTGTGTAAACATATATGTACATATGAACACAAACACAAACTACATTCACTTATGTATATCAACATATAATGCATAAATTCATATTGGCATGTATACATATAGCCATACATTTATATATATGCGTAAGTGTGTTGCCGTATATATACACATATATATTCATGCATATATGTATATATATGTGTGTGTGTGCGTGTGTGTGTCTGTGTGTGTGTGTGTATAGGAGGAGAGATTCACATTTGCATGTACATATATTTTGTAAACAGCGATGGCCTTAGTACCATGAAAATTTGCATAGTCGTTGCTGCAGCATGGACGTTACACTTGGATTAAAATATCTAAAGGAATAAATCTAGTTTCATCTTACCCGTTGTGAAATTAATAGCAAAAAGACTAATCTATCTATTTATCTATCTATCTATCTGTCTATATATATATATACCTATCTATGTATCTTTTTCACCTTTGTCTGGGGAGGTGAATACTGATCTCCTTAATATAATGTAATATTACACAAACAATTATATTTATCCAGAATCTGAACTATATATTGTTGAAACGATCGTAATGAAAGAATACATATGATGCTATAACTTCTACTATATGTATTTTGTGAGCATTCGTACACTCACCCATGTGTGTGTGCGTGCGTGCGTGCATGCGTGGAAATGAAAGTGTGTGAGAATCATTTTAACTGCAAAACAATACTGCCTATAAAGAGACTCATAGATAAAGAAAAAAAGAACTTAGTTTGAGCAATTAGAATATTGGGAAACAATTCAACAATTAATTAACAGAAAATATAATTGTTACTCCCCGTAATTCGTATAAAATTTCAGCATTATGTTATTAAGCTGCCGAGATTGAGAGATACGATGTACGAACATAATATGTAAGAAATATGCATAAATGCATAAATATGTAATAAAAACTATTATATGTGAGAAGATTTATACGGCGAGAGAAAAAATATTATTGCAAATATAATTATGGATGAAAGAGTAAGAATGTAATTATGAATGTAATAATATGGAACGTTCTTGTTGTTAACCGATGCTTCAAGCTGTGTTGAAGCAAACGCAGCAGCCGAATTGATGGTAAGTCGATAAGCGTGTTTGTATAATGAGTGTTAAATACATTGAGACAACAAAGGATTAAATTTTCTGAAGTGTCTAATTAAACTAACAACAATTATAATAAATCTAGCGACTCTTCTGCTGACCAATTAACATTCGCCCCGAAAGGACAACCACAGAACTCAAGGTGATGCACCTGAATATATAGATTTGATTTCACATCTGTTTTCTACTATAGCCCCGGGCCAACCAAAATCTTGTGGACCATGGCAGAATTTGTGGAGGAAAGAGCGCTAAGCATTTTGCCTGACGTTCTAAAGATTCTGCCAGATCGACGCTAACAATTTGTCGATATTGGTTTCAAGTTTTTACACCAGGCCAGCAATTTCTTGGGTGGGGTGGCTAGTCGATTACATGGACCCCAGTGATATACTGGTGATTATTTTATCGACCTCCGAAAGGATGAACGGTAAAGTTGGCCAGTCAGAACGTAAAGACGGGCGAAATGCCGCTAAGCCTTTTGTTCGGCGTGCTAACGATTCGGCCAGCTTGCTGCCCTACAATTTGTCGACATTAACTACGATCCAAACTCTGCCGAGGTCGACTTTGCTTTGCATCCTTTCAGAGTCGATAAAATAAGTACCAGTTGTGTACTGGGGTCGATGCAATCAACATAACTCTTTCCCTAAATTGCTGGCCTTGTACTAAAATTTGAAGCCAATATTAGCCATGAATGATATACGTAACTCCTTGAGATATTGTAACGTCAAAGGCTTGGTCGCTTCTACTGACCTCTTCCGTGAGCTCCTTTCATACAACAGTGGATATCAACTGTCGATCCTTGATTTTATCCATATTTTAATGATATTCCGTATTTTAACGATATCCTTCTATTGCTATCGAGCTCTACAACGACTTCTCGTACCGTTTTCCAGCTTGAGGAGAGTATATTTTCTGGGTAACAGTATAGAACGCAAGTAAGATCAAATCATTTGAGCGCTACAAAGTGTTTTGTATATTGAGATTCTCCCCGATCTCATTTCTTGATTATCTCTCTCACTCTCCCTCTCTCTCTCTCTCTCTCTCTCTCTCTCTCTCTCTCTCTCTCTCTCT
>NC_069004.1:6163067-6166948 GCF_001194135.2 Octopus bimaculoides | reverse complement strand
ATATATATATATATATATATATATATATATATATATATGTATACATACATACATATATATGTATATATATACATATATATGTATATGTATATGTATATACATGTATATACATATGTATATATATTCATATACATATATATACATATATATATATATACATATATATACATATACATATATACATTCATATATATACATATATACATTTACATATATATACATACATACACAGTTGATGTGTACTTTGTTAAGAACGTATAAGAGTACAAATAGAGCTCGTTCACCCTTAGAATTCCCCCCCCCCCAAAAAAAAAGCTGCCTAACCGTACTAACTCTTCCTTTTGACTCTTTTACTATTTACTTTTTACTTCTTATATTTATATATGTATACATATATAAATATATATCTATATAAAAATGCATACATATATGTATGTTTGTGGTGCGTGTGTGTGTGTGTGTGTGTGTGTGTGTATGTGCGTGCGTGCGTGTGTATGTACGTATTATTGTTTCATTTGTTGTTATACTCCATTTTTATATATTTTAAGTTTCCTCCTTCAAAACTAAGAGAGTTCTTAATTGTCTTTTTTAAAATTCTTTTCTTTTCTTTTCCTTGGCAGTGTTTTCGAGACTTGGGTATTTCTCTCTTCTTCGCTAAGCTGTGAAAATATCCATCTTTCTCGACACGTCGTCAATGTTGTTCTATCGACACGAACGAGGTTAAGTGACTAATCAATATATCAATATATCAGTATATAAATCAATCAAATAATCATTCACTCTATCGAACAATTGATTTAATACAAGTGAAATAATGCAAGTGAACGGGCAAACAAGGAGAGAAACAAACACAGCTAAGAAAGGGAAGCAAGCCAAGTCGTTTGATGGTGAAAATTGTTTTGATACAAATGAAGCAAAAAAAAAAAAAGAAAGAAAAAGAAAATGGTAATAATAAATAAAATTAAAACATAAAATGACCGACTGATGATCAACGTTCTGAAACGCCGCCAGTTCAAATATTTGTTCCGCTGAGTTGAAGCGAAAGTGACAAGACGATGAGGAAGATTCTACGCGGTTGCTCAATCTGCTAAAAATATCAGTTAAACCTCGTTCTAAATCCACAGCACAATCACAATATACTGAAGTACACATTAGTTAAAATTGTCTTGGATTAAATTCACTTTGCAGACGCATCGTTTATCTGTTCAGTTTCCTGTTTATCATACGTCGGGAAAGATGAGGTCCGTTGGCCTTAATGGGTAGCACACCATTGATCAATATTAGCTTGTTCAATACGGGTCGCATATTTGCTACGCACGGGTTTCTGCACCGCATATGTCATGACGTTTCATATTCTTTCTGGGCTAGTGGCGTACATCGACTGGTAATATGCCATACGGTTTCACATTTTGTCCACAAGTTCTGCACTTATCACTTTCTGATGTTTTGTCCATTCTATATTTTATGTAATTGGTTCTTACATTATTATTATTGCTGTTGTTGTTGTTGTTGTTATTGTTGCTTTTGTTATACCAATTATTATTTATGGCTAGAAGATAAAGTACCACGACAATATACTATTTCAAAAGACTTCAAGTGGAGTAAAGTAAGATGCTACCTCAGATACATGGTTTGGAGTTCGAATATTTACAACAGGAAAAAGAAAAAAAAACTCTACTGAAAGGACCTTACAATACCTCATGGTGTTTGGTGGCCACTTTAGTCACGTTGATAATAATGAAATTCAACCAGACAACGGATTTATAGAATATCATACGGAAATCAAATCAAATAACTATACGGAATTCTACGCTTAAATTAATTGTACTTGACTGCTGCAGAACCATGCTTTCTGACTTACGAATACATTAATCAGGATTGAGCTTTGGTCTCTGTCGGTGTTTGCAGGAACTTGCTACCTCATCGATTGTCGTATAATATAGGTTGCCTGATTATGACAGAAATTTATAAGCTAGGTCTTGCGCAGTGATTCATATGTGATCTTACGCAACTGCAGTCTTGAAAATACGATGTCAGTTGCGTTGGTATCATCCTTCTGTCTGATAATTTTGCCATACGTTGGAGATTATTTATGGTCGAAGCTATCCTATATTTCATTCTAATCTTCGGTTTGCGGTTTGCCTTCGCTATGCAAAACGATACGACAGACATTATTAAGTTGTCTTGTATTCTAGCGTTTGTAGAGTTTCTTCTCGCCTACCTCACACAATCACACATGCACGCACGCTCAGTCTCTCTCTTCTACATATCCTCTCTCTCTCTATCTCTATCTCTCTCTCTCTTTCTCTCTGTATATATATAAATATATATATATATGTGTGTGTGTGTGTGTGTGCGTGTGTGTATGCATGTATATATATACATACATATATATACATGCATGCGTGTGTGTATATATATCTATACATAACATATACAGGAACACACACACATATATATGCATTTATATATATACATATATAGATATATATATACATATATATACGTATATATATATATATATATATATATATATATATATATATATATATATGCATGTATGTATGCATGCATGCATGAATGTATGTATGTATGTATATATGTATGAATATATGTATGTATGTATGTATGTATATATGTATATATGTATATATGTATATATGTATGCATGTATCTATGGGGGAAAATATGCAATTCGGATGTTGTCTATTCTATGTCAGTCGAGTAAGTAAATATGTTATCTGGAAAAAGCCATTGCAATGACACAAAGATTTATACGCTGGCGGTATCAACTTAAAACTTGATCTCAGTAAACATTGAGATATTTCAGCTGAATTATGTACATATATTTCCGTGTTTGGTTTAAATTAGCTAGCTATTTGGAGGCGAGATAATTGGCCTGAGAAATATATATCTATGCTTGAGTCGACCTTGCAATTGCTCGATCAATTTTGATTGAATATCATCCGAAGAGAAAACTTTTACACTGCTTGTTCGACGACCCAAGGAGGAGGTTTAAGTTGGGCGCTCGACTCTCTGGAAATAGCAACCAGATGTGTAACAATTCGAACACAAATTTGTTTAGAAATGAATGACACCTAAAAGCGAGAAGATACAATATCTTTCCAACAACCTTTTCAGTCTTCACGCAGCTAAATGCACACGACGATGGAGCTGGAAGGAGAGAAGTCCTGCACCAGCTTTTCAATTGTATTTTACCTATTGAAGGAAGAATGGGAACAAAAATAATGCGACTTCGTCAGGGTTTAAACTTAGAGCGTAGAGAGCTGGAACAAATACTGAAAGACAGCCTATTCATTCAAATGATATGCGTTCACAACACACTTAATTCAGTAACATCAAGACAATAGCGTTTCGACCTGATTGCGTCGCCTCAGTTAAAGCTACAGATTTTCAAATCTGAGGCAGTCTATTTAATATAACTATGATGTACATTTTGGCTTATATACATGTTTCTTTAAGTACATGACTGTCTTCATGTTTTATCCTTTTATTTTAAAGTTTTCGTTTATTGTTAATAGTTTTTATCAAAGTTTAGAAAAATAAAGTTGCTAAATATATATTCTACAATTTCAGATCTTCATAAAGACACGTTCGCAACCTAAACTTGTATCGTGTCTGTCTTGTTTCTCATATATTGGTTCAATTCATATATATATACTGTTAATCTTATATGTTAGTAGTCACGTGTTCATTTCTTCGTTGCGGTCAAATATTTTACAGCTGGATATTCATATCAACGGCGAGGTGTTGATCTGTGTCTTGTGGGATATTGTCTACGAATTTATTTTCGCATAATACTACGATATGAATGTAGATCTCAAGATATATATATATATATATATATATATATATATATA
>NC_069004.1:6162173-6163057 GCF_001194135.2 Octopus bimaculoides | reverse complement strand
GATATATATATATATATATATATATATATATATATGCACACATAATTACACACAGGAACACATGCGCGAGCACAGATTACGAATATTTTGCTTGATTACATTATATCATTCACTTTATCTAATTAAAGAAACATTATTTTCGAAAAATTATTTTCCCAATACAATAATGGCGCCAACAGCAGCAGCTGCAATGCAATGTCTGTCGAGTGTTATTTCTGTTTATTTATTGCTTTTCTTCATATTTTGTGTGGGAAAAATATTTAGGAAACATACAGAAATTACATTCGACGACATTATGTCAGCCGAAGAGCAATATTTAATTATGTGTGTGTGAAGTTTTTGTATGAGCAATATTCCAGCACTGTTGTTAAATGTTAGCACATAAATACAGTGATGGCGCGTGCCTTAAAGGGCATGTTGACCTGACGATCAGATCATCACGGTTTCGATTTGTAGGCCAGCTGTGACTTGTACTCTTGAGCAACACACTTTCACATTAAGAAGCTCACTGGCTAATTGCGATACCAGCGCCTATTCCGACACTGTCTCCTTTTTTTTCCATACATCGCAGGCGAAGAGATGAATCGCTGCTATCACCAGCGATATAATCCAAACGTGTAAATTCACACACGCTGAACCCCGCGCGTGATACACACAACACACGCACACACTGACGCACGCACACAGACAAGTGCACACACAGGACTTATTCTTTGTCAGCCTAGTACTTATTCTATCGGTCTCTTTTGCCGTAATACTAAGCTACGGGGACGTAAACACCCCCAGATCGGTTGTTAAGCGATCATGGGGAGACAAACACCGACACACAAACACACGCACATGCACGCACGCACACACACACACACACATACATACATATATAT
>NC_069004.1:6159564-6161296 GCF_001194135.2 Octopus bimaculoides | reverse complement strand
ATATATATATATATATATATATATATATATATATATATATATATACATGTATAAATATATACATACATATATATGTGTGTGTGTGTGTGCGTTTGTGTGTGTACATATTGTGATATAAACATAAATATATCAATATACAAGCGTAAATAAAAATTTTTATACATTCATAATCAAATTAACACTATAATATATATACATACAAATATACATACATACATGCACAAATATACATGGAGAGTGAGACAGAGAGGGAGGGAAAGACGGAGAGGGAGATGAAGAGAAAGGAGGAGAGATTGGTACCTACATATGCGTGTATATGTGTCTCTGTACACCGTTCTTCACTTCTTATCTTTATGCCATTTTTGCACTTCCTTTTCATCTACAAGCACTCACAACAAAACACGCACACATATCTATATATATAAATGTGTGTATGTGCGTGTGTGCGTGTGTGAGAGTGTGTGTGTATATATATATTTATATGTGTGTAGCTTGTAGGTACAGATTTTTATTAGTATATCAATAACCACTTGCGTGTATACTTGTGTATTCCAAAATATGAATTTTTAATGTCTTATGTTTGAAATCTGAATATAATTTAAGAGATTTTTGAAATAAAAGTACAATGTCATTTTTGTTTCGCCTTGTATGGTTTCCTTTTAATGCACTCACACAGACACAAATACACACACACACACATACATTATAGGCATCCAAGTTTCATTATAATGCATATGTAACCTCTTTGAATATTAATAACAAATGTGCACTCAGTTGCCGTATATATACGTAGTCACATGTAATACATACATGGCCGTGTGTTAGAAAGGTGCAACCGTGGCTGTGTGGTAAGAAGCTTGCATCCCAACGACATGGTTCCGGGTTCAGTGCCACTGCGTTGCACCCACGGGCCGACTAAATCCTTGTGAGCAGATTTGGTATATGCTGAGACCCTCTACGGTCATGACTGACCATGGGATTGCACCTAGAAAGTTACCCTCCGAGGAACAAGTCCGGGCAAGTTTGTTTATGGAAGGCCCGCATCGCCCAAGCATACCGGCCTCCTCTCTCCACGCCACCAGTGTTATCCAAGGGAAAGGCAAATGCCAATACAGCTTGGCACATGTGACGTCGCAACTCATTTCTACAGCTGAGTGAACTAGAGCAACGTGAAATAAAGTGTCTTGCTCAAGAGCACAACACGCAGCCCGGTCCGGGATTCTAACTCACAACCTCGTGATCGTAAGCTCGACGCTCTAACTACTGAGCCATATTGTGGATAGATAGCGATAGATAGATAGATAGATAGATAGATAGATAGATAGATAGGTAGATAGATAGATAGATAGATAGATAGATAAATAGATAGATAGGATTCTATGCTGTTCTTCTTTTAACCTTACATTTCAAAATAATCGTTTTCTCCTTCCCTCTCCTGTTTTTCTCTTTCTCTTTTTCCCTCTAGAAATTTAGAACTTTATCTCTTAATTTCTACCTCATCTTTTTATTATTCTCTAACGCCCACCGCATTCCTTCATATTATATCTGTCTGACTTTGTTCAGAAGATATAATATATTTCAATTCATTGTGACGATATATATATACATATAATTTTTTTAGATATTACTTCTGGACAATACAATCTTTTGCAACCGACCAAATCCAACTAAGTTCCTAATAAGAATGTACAATTATTTATATATATATATATATATATATATATATATATAT
>NC_069004.1:6153368-6156281 GCF_001194135.2 Octopus bimaculoides | reverse complement strand
AATAATAATAATAATAATAATAATAATAATAATAATAGTAACAATAATAATAATAGCAATAATAATAATAATAATAATAATAATAATAATAATAATGATAATAATAATAATGATAATAATAATAAATAATAATAATAATAATAATAATAATAATAATAATAATAATAATAATAATAATAATAATAACAATAATTGTTGATTGGTTGAATGATTGATTTATTGGCAAGACAAAGTTTGTGAGATGTCACGTACGTGAAAGTGTTTTCATCAAATTCACTTTTCGTCTTAGCTGTCCCTGTGTCTAAACAATGTTCGAAAACTTATGCAATTATATATACATGTGTGTGTGTGTGTGTGTGTGTGTGTGTGTGTGTGTGTGTGTGTGTGTGTGTGTGTGTGTGTGTGTGTGTATGTGTGTCTGCATATATCTATATATATATATATCTATTCATGTAAAGAGAGGGGGCATGAGCGGGAGATAGAGAGGGAGAGAGGGTTGCATACATACTTACGTTCATTGATATATACATACACATTCGTGTACATACCTAAATGCATATACATATATAATCTTATACTTATTTATCTATGCATATATCTAACGTGTATCTAATATATATATATCCATATGTGTGTATGCGTATGTGCGTTTATGTATGTATATATATATATATTGATGCATAGATTTATACGTGCGCATGAATATGTGTGTAGATTTACTTCAATGCTTGCAGGTATGTATGTATGTGTATGTTTGTATGTATTTATATATGCCCCTATATAGTAATATATATATATATATATATATATATATATATATATATATCTGTGTGAGTGTGTGTGTATACATACATATATGAATATACGCACAGACATATTTATGCTTATATTTATATGTAATTATATACATGTATACTACATGTATAATTATCTAACCATCAGTCACGTTCGCAAAGACGTATATATATATATATATATATATATATATATATACCTAGAAATATATACTCATATATATATATGTATATATATATCTATATATACGCACACACGCACACGCATATATATATATATATATATATATATATATATATATATATATATATATATATATATATATATATATATATATATATACATCGGTGAATGAGTTTTAGAAATATATTTTAAGGACAAATATTCATTTATCTCAGTCAGTAGCGCGTTAAGTAAAATTGACTATGAACGAGAGATAAGAAGATGACCATTGTCTTCCATTGTTGTTGCAAAAGACAGAAGAACCCAGGAAACAAAGAATCTGGTACTCGCTGAGACTACTTAGCTCACAATATATATTTACTTGTCTAAACTTTCCGGGTTTAAAGTTCTGCTCGGGTCAACTCTGTCCCTTCATTTAACTGCGGTCGATAATATAAGCACCATACAAATAGATAACATATATTTGCGAATTACGTGGCTGTCTGCCAATGTGAAGAAGACAGAAAGAGAAGAAAAAAAAATGAAAGAATCAATGGTTTTCGTTTGAATTTGTCAGTAATGTCTTTTTGTTTCATATATGTGGGTAAGGACATAAAAAGCTGAGATTCTGAATTTCCTGAGTGGTTCAAACTCCCAGTGAATGAATTTTATTCGTTCGTGTTTTATTCATGACAAAAAAAATTTAACCAGTTTCAATATATTTTATCACTGTTTAGCTTAATAAAGCCCATTTATTGTATTTATAGACGGTAGCTGCCAAAGAAGTGGTTATCCATTTTCTATGTTAACAACTTAGTGTACCCACATGGTTCTGAGTTCAATCGCACTGCATCGCACCTTAGGCTAGTGTCTTCTACTACAGCCTCGGGTCGACCGAATCCCTATGAGTAGATCTGATAGATGGAAACCGTGTGATTTACTGAGGGCCCCAGAAGTTCTTCGAACGTTTTTGATGTCACGTTTCTCTCTCTCTCTCTCTCTCTCTCTCTCTCGAACGCACTCTCCCCTTCTCTTTCCCTCCCTCTCTTCCCTCTCTCTCATTGCCTCGCACTTCTATGTGACAGCCATTGGTTTCAGTTGTTCAGCAGTGTCTTTTCGTTTCATATGCGCTTCGGGTTACGATTTAAATGCTAGGATATGGAACTTACCGGGTGGTTCAAAACGCCAATTACTATTAATTAAACAGAATAATTATTGAGCTCACTCGAGGTTCGTCCAACATTTTAATATCTCTCTTTCTCTCTCTCTCCCTCTCTCTCTCTCTCTCTTTCTTTCTCCTGCCTCGCAGCTCTACGACAGACTTCACCTGTCTCCCCAAGGCACTCACACATGGGTTCACGTTTCCGTATAATGGAAACAGTTGTAAGCCAATGAATGTAATTACACAGCATTTATTGTTCCGTGTATCAATCCATACACACACATACACGCACACATACACGTACACACGCGAGCACACATAGAAACATACATATATCCAATATATTTGTGCACGTATGCATATATATATACATAACACGTAACATATGTTTCTACTTGTACTCTATACACGTTTGTCGTCGACAATAACCTATTATTACCATTATTACTCATCATCATCATTATTATTATCATCGTCATTGTCCCCCACCTCTTTCTCCTCCTCCTCATCATCATCATCAGCATCCTCATCATCATCAACATTGCTATCTTTATTTTTGACTTTGGTCCTATAAACTATACATGCATTCAAACCCAAAGTACTAAAAGTATTTCCATGTAAAATGTGTTTTTTTTTTCTTCTTTGGTGGCAGGGGTAATATATTTTGTTTTATAACAAACACACACACACGTTTATATATATATATATATATATATATATATATATATATATACATGCATATATATATAAATACATATATACATATATATGTATATTTGCATATATATGTGCAT
>NC_069004.1:6150924-6152009 GCF_001194135.2 Octopus bimaculoides | reverse complement strand
ATATATATATATATATATATATATATATATATATATATATACATGCATACATACATACATACATATGCATATACACATATGAATGTAGGCGAGTATGAGAGTGTATGTGTGTGTAATACTACAAACGAACGACAGTGAGAAAATACAAGGCATACCAGTTATATGACTTGGCATTTAAACAGAAAACTTGGGGTTTTGTTCCCTGTATGTAAGGTACATTGTCTCCTTAAGCAAGACGCTTTACTTTTCGCTACAACAATCTACTCAGTAAATGAATACCACGTGTACCTGAGGTAGTATGAACTCCAAAATAAACAACGGTTGCATTCAGATGCGGCGGAAGTGACGTAACACCAATGTCGCATACATGGCAGGGAAACTGGAATGATCCTCGGCTTCATGAAACTAAAAGCTTGTAACAAGCATACTTAACTATCTTAAATATGCGTGTGCCTGGGAGCCCTGTTGCTAGGGTTTAGCTTTTGCTTCTTTCTGTTATAGAACAATGGCCATGATGCAGTATTAATTTGAAGGATTTTAGCCCAACAGATCGACTTCTGCACCCATGTTTTTTTTTAAATTTGGTAGATTTTATGTCGTTCTCTTTTAACGATCCGCTATGTTGCAGTGCATATGTCTTTCTACATGGCCGCACAAATTCATGGTCACGAGTGTAGGTTTCCTAATATCGAACATAACGCTGCAGATTGCCAAAAGTCGGTGACAGAAGACGTTCAAGATTTAAGAAGGAAAGAACCTTTTAAATTGCTGCTGCAGTGACTAAAACACATAGAGAAATACACACAAACATATGTGTATACGCATATACCTGTGTGTATATACAAATACACACACACACACACACACACACACACACACATATATATATATATATATATGGGTGGGTCTGTCTGTGTGTATGCATGTATGTATGTATGTATGTATAAGTGAGAAGATATGCGCTACAAGTCATGTTCAGTGAATCATTGCGCATACATGAATGCTTATATATAATCTAGGAACCTGACATAGATATGTCAATACGCACGCACAACTGCATATATATATATATATATATATATATA
>NC_069004.1:6145001-6147501 GCF_001194135.2 Octopus bimaculoides | reverse complement strand
CCTTTCCTTGCGTGAAAACCCATTTAGAAGCCTTTTATTCTTTGATCCATTTCGTTTTCAACACAACTTCAAAGGCTTCTTTATATCCGTCTTAAGGTGAACTTATTTCGCATAGAAAGATAAGAAGGACATTGGAAAATCTGAAGAGCAACCACGAAAATGAAGAGTAAGGAGAATGAATGCAAAAGAAACTACATCGATTTAAATGTTCATTATTTAATGTGAAATACTATTATTTATTAGTGGTATTATTACGTGCGATTCTCGGCGATTTGTTACAGAGTGGAATCGATTCGTGCCAGTATGTGTACGTATATATCTACATATTGTAATATATATATATATATATATATATATATATATATATATATATATATATATATATATATATATATATATATATATGATAGTCACCGCCACCACCATCGTCGTCGTTATCAGCATCACCATCATCACCATCATCATCATCGTCATCATCAATATCATTATTACCATTGTTATTATTCTGAGTGGCTATGTGGTAAGTAGCTTGCTTAACAACCACATGGTCGCGGGTTCAGTCCCACTGCGTGGCACCTTGGACAAGTGTCTTCTACTATAGCCTCGGGCCGATCAAAGCCCTTTGAGTGAATTTGGTAGACGGAAACTGAAAGAAGCCCATCGTATATATATGTGAGTGTGTGTGTGTGTGTGTGTGTGTGTTTGTGTGTGTGTTGTGTGTGTGTCCTTGTGTGTCTGTTACGGCAACATTGCTTGACAACCGATGATGGTGTATTTACGTCCTCGTAATTTGGTGGTTCGACAAAAGAGGCCGATAGAATAAGTACTAAGCTTACAAAGAATAAGTCCTGGCGTCGATTCTCGACTAAAAGTTATGCTCCAGCATGGCCGCGGTCAAATGACTATATATATGCATATATGTAGGGGGGATACATGTATGGGTGTGCATGTTTATATTTGCGGTAATCTATCTTTAAAATATATGAAATTAAAAAAAGGTTTCTCAACGCTTTTACAATCGCCAAAAAGGTTAATGAAATGAAACGGAATTCTTACAGGTCCAGTTTAAGCTTTGTTTGTGGCATTACCGAAACCTAACCCTGTCTCCCAATTTTGCACTCATTCTTCGCATGTCTCTATAGGATATGTTTCAATGCATTTAGTGCCAATTTCTAGATTCTCATTAAAACGCCAACCACATTACTTCTCGTAATGTGGTTGGCATGTTAATATATGTATCTGTGTGTGTGTGTGTGCATGTATGAGTATGCGTGTCTGTGTGCATGTATAAACACATCAAACATTCATTGCGCTTGTATGTTTTATGAAAGCGAATTTCTGTTCCATCTTTTTTTCTTTTATATATTAAAGAAGGGCATTTATCAAAGATAATTATCCATACACATACCTGCGGGCAAATATACACGGATATTCAGACACGCTCACACATACACACAGAGAAACACATACACATATACACACGTGTATATGTATATATATATATATATATATATATATATATATATATATATATATATATATATATATATATATATATATATATATATATATATATATATATACATATGCGTATATATATATATATATGAATATATATGTATATATATATATATATACACACACACATATATATATATATATATATGCATGAACACATACATACATACATATATACAAGCATCCGTCTGCAGAAAATATGATTTTTCCACAAACACTGCACTTATAGAATATTTTCCGTTAAAACCTTCATCTACCGACAGCCTTCTGTATCGTAAACAACACTAAATAATTTGTTTTTGCATCCACTTTCACTTTACCTCTATAGAAATAAATATGAAAGACTGTCTCATGTAGTTTCAATAACAATTGGCAATGAGGGGGATTTGCTTCCGTCGAATATAAAGTGAAAATATATTATTTGTCACACAGTCTGACGCATAGACAAGTTACATACGCATCCCTTATACGCATACATTTGCACAAACAAATAATTTTTTAGTATGTTTGAGTGTATTGTGTCATGTGCATATATATATATATATATATACTTCCCTAAATAAACTGGCGCTTAGGGTCTGTATGAGAAATTTCGCTGTCTGGATCAGGTGATATTAAGCATACAAGTTTGTTTTTTTTTAATTTGCATTTGCGTGTGCGCGTCCATATTTCTGTTATGCTTTCGCCTCGACATAATAAGATTAATAACCAGTTGTTAGAACTCGATATATTTATGCTGTATAGCAAAGAATCAGGCGAGTATAGAGTGTAATATTAAATGAAACAAATGACAGCAGCACAGGGACTATGCAATATCATTCATTACTCGAGAGATTTTTCTTGTGCTCACGCGTTATCTTATTGCTTCGTCGGAACCATTTGAATTAAATTTTTATTTTTCATTGCTGAAAAGTAATACACATGCATACACACATACAGACATATATATATATATGTAAATATATATATATATATATATATA
>NC_069004.1:6139896-6142583 GCF_001194135.2 Octopus bimaculoides | reverse complement strand
TATATGGTTGTGCATTTGTGTATACGTATATGCACATGTGTGGGTGTGTGGGTGGAAAGAGTGTTTTTACAGAAATAGAGGGGGAGAGGGGGAGATACAACAGAGTACGCATGAGTTACAATGTGAGATTTCGGAAAGGAGAAAGCGAAAGAAAAGAAAAACAGAAACGAACAAAGAATGAAAGAATGGAAGAATAAACGAATAAATGAAAAGGAAAAAAAAAAAAGAAAAAAGAAAAAATGAACATCAAGGACAGATATATTTGAAAGAAAGAATAGAATAGAATGAAAGAATTTGAAAAACGAAAGTGAAAGTCATAGAGAGTATTTGAGAGCGTAAAGTGGCCAGTAACGGGAAATGTTTATTTGAGAAAAGAAGAAAGAAAGAATGAGAGAAGGGGAGAGAGAAAGAAGGGGTGAAACTGAGAAGAGAGTTATAGCAAAAAGGGATGAGGACGGGGATGAGGAAGAGAGACAAAGAAGAAACGCTGAGAGATAAAGAGGGAAAGAAGGGGCAAGAAATGGACAATTGAGGCAAATTTCTTTTTCGGTCGGCATCAATTTTATCTGAGATGAAAGCTAGAATTATCAAAAGCAAAATTGGCGAAAAATATTGCAAGTCACGTGGTAGTTTCCTTTTCTTTTGGCAAAATTAAGAAATGGCGTAGTTTTCGGTTATTCAATTTCTTGGCGAAATATCTTTGGCACGCAAACCCCTTCTTCTTTTTTTTTTTGTTTTTGCAGTTTTATACGGTTCTACCATTTTCTATCATGTTCCACCCTCATCAGAATACTCGTCATCATCATTATCATCATCATCATCGTCGTCGTCGTTGTTGTTGTTTTTGTTTTTGTTGTTGTTATTGTTGTTGTTGTTGTGAATATAACCATCATTGCCATCATCGACGTCGTCGTTTCCGTCGTATTTTTCGCCATCATCATCATCATCATTATAATCACCACCAGCAGCTGAAGGATCATCATCATCGTCATCATCATCATCATCATCATCATCATCGTCGTCGTCATCGTCGTCGTCGTCATCGTCGTCGTCGTCATCCTCACAATCGTCAATTTCATCATCGTCATCGTCATCGCCATCATCATCATCATCATCATCATCATCATCATCATCATCATCGTCATCATCATCATCGTCATCGCCATCATCATCATCATCATCATCATCATCGTCATCATCATCATCATCATCATCATCGTCATCATCATCATCGTCATCGCCATCATCGTCATCGTCATCGCCATCATCATCATCATCATCATCATCATCATCATCCTCATCATCATCATCATCATCATCATCATTGTCGTGGTCATCATCCGTTACAATCGTCCTTACCGTTATCATCAGCACCATTACCACTAACACTATCACTGTCATTATCACCATCAACACCACCACCACCACCACCATTATCAGGAGTAGCAGTAGCAGCACCATCATCATCATCATCATCATCACCATCACCACCATCGTCATCGTCGTCGTCATCACCACCTCCACCACCGCAATCAACATCATCATCATCATCATCATCACTCCGGTGGCGGTGTTGTAGTAGTGATCGTAGAGTTAGTAGTATTAGTGGTAGTGGCGGTTGTAATGGTGGTGGTCGTGGTTGGGTTGTAGAGAAAGTGTTGATGGTGGGAGTAGTGGTGATAGTGTGGAATGTGTCACGGTGGTAGTGGTATAGTGGTGGTAGTTGTGGTGGTTGTAATTATAGTGGTGGTGTTTGGCATTGGTGGCAGTGGTAGTGGTAGTTGTGGTGATGGTAATTATAGTGGTGGTGTTTGTTGTTGTTGTTGGTGGTGGTGGAGGTGGTGTTAACAGTGGTGGTTTCGTTGGTGGTGGTCGTGTGGAGAGTAGTGATGATAGTAGCGGTGGTGTTAGTGGTGGTGGTGGTGGCTGTAAGAATTGGGGCGGGCCTGTTATTGTCATTATTGTTGTTGTACTCTTAAAAAACAATTTAGAAAATGGGAAATATCTGAAAAAAAATCAATTTCTGAATTTTTTGAAATGTTTTAAACAATAACAAGATATAAAATAGCAATAAAAAAAATTTGAAATTATATATTAAATGCCATAAAAAAAATAAGGAATTTATTGTGTAGAAACGCGTGGATATACACACATATATCTAATACAGAGAGACAATACGCCTCACCAGCACATTATACACACACACACACGCATATATATACATATATGTACAAGAACGACCACATACACACACGCACATATATATATATATATATACGTATTTATACGTTCATACATATGTGTGTGTGTGTGTGTGTGTGTGTGTGTGTGTGTGCACTTACAATCTGAAGAATGATAACAGTACGGCTGTTATTGTAAATTATAACGCCGGTGACAATCTAATAAATCTACACATACACACATACATTTATACACAGAGACACATATATATATATATACACACATAGACACACATACACACGTCTACATATATATATGTTTTTAAGAGGCCAGTTTTTGAGAGTTGCATCTTCCTCGTTTTGTAAAAAAATGTGTTTATTATGGTAGTTTAGCGTGAGGCATTCTTCTATAGTAATGCCCTTATGTATATATATATATATATATATATATGTGTGTGTGTGTGTGTGTGTACGTATATATGTGTATACATATATACTTACATATAT
>NC_069004.1:6138047-6139798 GCF_001194135.2 Octopus bimaculoides | reverse complement strand
TATATATATATATATATATATAATATATGTATGTATACATATATACCTACGTATATATATTCATACATATACCTGCATATATACCTACATACGAGGAAAATGCTAGCAAAACGGAGAAACTATGAAGAGGAACATTAAAGATCACGTATTCCTCTTCATCGAAAATTCCTTTCTCTGCAAAACGATCAGACAACTTCTAGGAAATGACTTGGAGAATTATGGACGGAAGAAACTGATGCAGACTGCAGATGAATGAAAAGAGAATAGGATACAGGGAAGAGCTAGTTCACTATAGGTCAGAGGTGACAGCGTTGAAGAACAAGTATCTACTCATTGGGACGGGCAAAGGGGAGATGGAAGAAGTATGTAATGCCTTCTACACCAAACACTTCTTTTAAAATTAGCAGTGAAGGTCGATCCTTCACTGTCCTAAATATTTATTTCTTTATTGCCCACGAGGAGCTAAACATAGAGGGGGCAAATAAGGTCAGACAAAGGGATTAAGTCGATTACATCGACCCCAGTGCGTAACTGGTACTTAATTTATCGACCCCGAAAGGATGAAAGGCAAAGTCGACCTCGGCGGAATTTGAACTCAGAACGTAACGGCAGACGAAATACCGCAAAGCATTTCGCCCAGCATGCTAACGTTTCTGCCAGCTCGCCACTGTCATAACTATTGGAAGTGGTGCCACCTATCCAGGTCAGTGAAATTGAAAATGTCCTTAAGCTGATGAAAGCAGGTAAAGCTCCGTGAAAAGATGGCTCAGCAATAGAGATGTGAAGGCACGCGGGTGAAAAGCTGCGGAAAATCGTTGTTTTTCATTTCAGTCGCTATCTGAGGGAGAGTTAGAATATCCTTGCTTTGGAAAAAGTCGATCACCATCTCGATTCATAAGAAGAGTGACAAAGAAGGTTTAAGAACTCGTATTCCTCATGTATCTTCCCTATAAGTTGTTTACAAAGACATTAGTCGTCGAGCAACCGAAGAAGGAGGCACGTTTGCGTAAAATCTACAATAAGATAGATCACATATTTACCCTAACACTTTCTCATTTCCCGAGCGTTAAACTAATACATCTTTTTGTTGTTTACACGTCCATCTTCGTCTTTTGTTTTGTTTATTTATTTTTTGTAAATTCCAACTATATATATATATATATACATATATATACATTCCTCTTATTCCTTTCTGCGGAGGAGCATAGGCTCGAATCCTAAGACCTAAAATACTCTTTCATTTTCCCGAACATCAAACTAATACACTTGCTTGTTTTTCCTACACTTCTCTTCGTCTTTTTTTTTTCTATAAATTTGAAATATATATTTTTGTGTGGTGTGTGTGCGTGTGTGTGTGTATGTGTGTGTATTTGCATGTGTGTGTGTGTGTGGTCGTATAAAACTGTATTTGCGTTGCTAACATTCAACAAGCCATATTACTTAACTCGTGCTGAAGAGGAGCAACGCAAAGCTCACAGAACAACGAGTATAAAATCTGATTTTATTGCTGTTATTAATATTGCAAGTTTCCCAAGGTATTAACTAATTATTCGTCATGTTCATGTATATACATATATACGCAGGCACACATACACACATACACACACACACATAATATATACATGCATAAACACTCGCACATACAAACATATATGCATATATGTGTGTGTGTGCGTGTGTGTGTATGTATACATATAGTGATAGTTACGTAGGCAGATATATATATATATATATATATATATATATATATA
>NC_069004.1:6135734-6137915 GCF_001194135.2 Octopus bimaculoides | reverse complement strand
AGAGAGAGAGAGAGAGAGAGAGAGAGAGAGATAAATAGATAGATAGCTAGATAGATAGATAGATAGATAGATAGATAGATAGATAGATAGATAGATAAACAGGTAAAGATACATACACAGATATTTATAATGCTGAACGCAAGACAATAGATATAACCGCTATTCAAGTATTGAGCTTATAAAATCGATTATGAATAATTTCCATAACTGCGTTCATAAAACGTGCTAGTCCAAGCATCGAGTAAGTTTTCATAATCATTGTTAAGTGATCCACAAACTCTTCTTTCACCTTTCACATTTCACAACTCTAAAAACCCTATTTTCGTCTCCTATATGAGCCTGGAAAGTACAAATATTCACAAGAAAAATCAATAAATCTTTTATCGATCTATAAGTGGTTATCTCCAGGTAGCTCTTCCGTGAATTGTTAGTATGCAGGATTGGCAGAATTGTTAGAAAACGTTGGTCAAAATGCCTTGCTTTATTTCTTCCAGTTCTTTACGTTTCTCGGTTCAAATACTGCCGAAGTTTTCTTTACTTTCCATTCCCTCAGGGTCGAGAAATTCAAAGACTAGTCAAGTACTATGCTCGATAAATTCGACTAAGCCCCTCAGCGTGAAATGTTCTGTTCTTGTGCCTTAGAGGGCAGAATCGTTAGCACTCAGGAGAACATTCTTGTTCTGAGTTCAAATCATTCCGATGTCAACTATGGCTTTCATTCTTTCGCTGTCGACAGAATAAAGTACGAGCCAATTATTGAGGTCCATATGCCAGCCAAACAGTTGTTTTCATTTTAATATATTCATCATGTTAGTTCATGATTTAGTATAATGCATGCGTTTCGTGTTTTATTAGGCTTTTCATAATCTCTCCATCTATTCTTGTACTTGCGAAGCATTTGACTCAAATAATAAACAAATTTATGCGTGGTTTATGCATTTTAGTACCAACAGTACTCAATGTCGTTGTTTGTCAATAGATTTGTCTACTTTATCTCTACAGATTTTCTTTAGAAATTATAGCTAGCATTGAAAGTAACTACATTTCGTATACGAAAGCGTCTATGTAAACAATGCAATCAAAAATAGACAGATAGTGGGTGTATATACAGATTTCAGGACTCCTTCTTCCTTCTTCAGTACTACACCCAACTCAATAACCAACCACGAACACATAGTTTGAATAGGCACTATATTTAGCGATGTAAACTATTGGATATACAAATTTTATATATTAAACACTTTCATAGCAACTGATACGTGCCATTAATTGCCTGTAGGAACATCGTATTTCGCTATGCGATCAGATATTTGGTTTCAAATTTTGGCGCCAGGATAGCAAGTTCGGGATGGGAGTAAGTCAATTACACCTACCCTAGTGATCAACTATTGCTTATTTCATCGGCCCCGAAAGGATGAAGGATCAAGGT
Organism: Octopus bimaculoides; assembly: GCF_001194135.2. NCBI lineage: Eukaryota > Metazoa > Mollusca > Cephalopoda > Octopoda > Octopodidae > Octopus > Octopus bimaculoides. Next base: position 6,136,486 of record NC_069004.1, on the reverse strand, counting down.
GACCTCGGAGGAATTTGAACTCAGAGCGTAGAGACGGACGAAATACCGCTAAACATTTCGCTCCGTGTACTAACGATTCTGTCAGCTAGCAGCCTTAATATACTACGAAATATATTAAAGGCTTATACTTTAATATTATGTCCTGCGATGTTAGCAGCGAGATTCAATCACTTTTTATGCTCGTTGTTATTTCTATAGAAAATCTGTAGCGATAAATTAAAAAAGTGATTTATCGTACTGCTGTTACACGAACGACACAGTCTCGACTTCTAAAACCTTTTAATATGCGTTGAAGTATATCATGGTTGCATAACGGGATCTGGTGTCCCTACTAGCAATTCATAGGTTTGTTTATCCTTGTTCTGGATTTTACCTCGGCTATTGTGTAGTTGTGAAAACACCAGCTCTTTATTCATATTAATTTAACCATTTCAGTCAACAGTGTGGAAAGTATACCTTGCGAACCTCATGTCGAGTTAGGTTACGGCTCCTTTCGCAAAGGTAATTCGCTTTTCGCTTGCGATGAGGCGATGAAAGAAACTCAGATTTGGGTTTTACTTTCTAAACACACTGCGAAACTATAAATGTGAAAATAAGAAAGAAAAAATTACTGAATATTGAGGAAAAAATAAAACATGAACAGAGTCGTGTTTTCAATACAACACTTCTGAAACAAAAGAAGTTCGACATGTATGTGTGTGTATGTGTGTGTGTGTGTGTGTGTGTGTGTGTGTGTGTGTGTGTGTGTGTGT
>NC_069004.1:6134858-6135642 GCF_001194135.2 Octopus bimaculoides | reverse complement strand
TGTGTGTGTGTGTGTGTGTGTGTATCAGTAGGTGGAGAGATAGGTAGATAGGTTTAGATATAGCTATAAATGTGGATATGTATATATATATATATATATATATATATACATATAGGGAAAGAGAGAGAGAGACAAAGAGATATATATAGATATGTAGATATTAAACATACATGCATTCCTATGTTGATAAATACATACATATATATATATGTGTGTCTTTGTATTCATATATACATACATAACATACATGGAATCCTATATAGATATCTACATGTATATATATTCGTATATACATATATGCACACACGCTCACACACACACACACATATATATATATATATGTACGTATGTATTTATGTATAGATAGATAGATATATATATGTTTACACACACACACACACACACACACACACACACACACACACACACACACACACACACGCACGCATATACATACTTAGGTGTATGGAAATGAACGTGTGCAGCGAACCATGCAGAACCTATAAATAATAATCTTCAAAATCTTTTTTCGATATATAGTACTTTATAATCTAATTTTATTGTTTGCTAATAAATAAACGAATAAGTAAATAAACAAATCCCGAGTGAATAACACGACATTGTGTATAACAATTCCTGCGTAATAATAGTAAGTTAACTTTAATATATCAACTGACGTGCTTTTATGTTTTGTTCTACTTAAAATAGAACTTTCCCTTGATACTAAAACAGTGTAGAAAAAAAAGCAACGGATTTCTAGTAACGCTACACGCATATATATATA
>NC_069004.1:6132617-6134729 GCF_001194135.2 Octopus bimaculoides | reverse complement strand
TATATATATGCATGCATACATATACATACATACATATATACATACATATGTGTATATATATTATATATAAATGTATTTATATTTGTGTGTTGGTGTGTGTGCTTTAGTAAGCCTAGTAGCATTTTATTCCTATACCTATACACACATACACACGCATATGTATATATGCATGTTTATATACATCGGTATGTATGTGTGTGTATAGTTATACGTAGGTATATATATATATATATATATATATATATATATATATATATATATATATATTTGCATTATGTGTGAGTTTGCGTGTGTATTTAACTACATATTCTGCTTCTGTGTATAACTACAATTTTACCTGAATAGTGCACCTACTCGCATACTATTCTTTGTTACAACAACCAGTGATCGACCATTCGAAACGGCTGTAATGATATGGCTTCACTAAATGTTATATATTGCATGCGCAACTGTTCCTGTGACACATTCCTTACGCCACCTAAACATATATACGCGTACGTGTGAGAGAAAGAGACAGAGAGAGAGACAGAGCGACAAACAGAAAGAGAGAGACAGAAAGAGAAAGACAGAGTGTGCGTGTGTCTGCGTGCGTGCGTGCGTACGTGCGTGCGAATACTCAGTTAACTGCACGACTAACCGAATCGGCTAAATGCCTTCTGCGAATTCCAGCCTATGATTTTCATTGGTTAGTCAGATCATCAATTTATTTTCATTGGCGAACAAGTTCCTAGTTTTCTTTTTTTTTTTTTTCAACGTTTCTTTGTTGTAATGTAAGAAAGATGAAGCTTTTACCATGTTGGATAGCCGACATAGCTGTTGGTGGTTATATTACAATAATGACAACATCCTGTCAGCTGCTGCCATTATGTAGCCTATAAAAACAAAGAGGGAGAGACATTCTTGTATGCATACTTCAAGATACGATTTCATCTTGCCTGTTCAGTATTCATATCGACGCACGCGCATAGAACACACATGGAAACACTTAAGCGCCAACACAAAGACACATGCATGCATACAAATAAGCACGATTCCAATGTCAAATTTCGTCAGAGTTTCTAATCAGAATAAATTTATTCTAAACTTATTTCTCTCTATCGATAAAAATTACCTCAACTTTCTAAGCAATTTGGTAAATAGTTTCATCGTTAGAAACTCCCAATTTGGTAGTTGCTGTATATAGAATTGTAAAACTCGATAAATTCCTTCGTGTTTGTATTGACTTTAAGTTCTGCTTCCGTTCTTTCCTCCAATTCATGATTTCTTCGTCTTTTAATACAATATGAAAGTGAATTTAGAATATAAATTTACAAACTCCAAATTTATGATAGAGCATTTGTATAAGTTAAGAACTCTCATGTATATATGTGCGAGTTAAACTTTAAAACATTAACAGCTTCGGTAGACAAGAATGAGATACACACACGAATTTATCTATTAGAGAGATAAAAATGAACCTGGAACAGCAAACAGGGATATCTCGCAGAATTGTTAGCAGAATCGTTAGCGCAATGGTTAGCGGAATTTCGTCCGTCTTTAAAGTTCTGATATCAAATTCCACCGAGGTCGACTTTGCCTTTCACCGTTTCGGGGTCGATAAATTAAGTACCAGTTGCGTAGTGGTGTCGATCTAATCATCTGGCCTAACACACTCTCCTCCCAAAATTTCGGGCCTTGTGCCTAAAGTAGAAAAGACTTTCTAAGCTGACACCTTTCTGCTAATTCTTTAAATCTTAAGTTTGATTACACTTCACAAGCGTTCGTAGACAGAATAAATTTATTCTGAACTTATTTCTCTCTGGCATTAAAAATTACCTCCGAAGTTTGGAAGTAATTTGGCAACTAGTTCTCTTCTTATAAACAACCAGCTTGCTGCTGTCTATAGAATGTCTGTACAGTTCTTTAAGCTCAATAAATAACTTCATCGTTGTATTGACTTTTAAGTTCTGTTCTCGTTCTTCTCTCCATTTCTGATTCTTTCGTCTTTCATCCCGCCATCTTGACTAATAGGAGGCAAACTACCTAACTTCTTATAATTAATTACATTCTACCTTTCCACATACATACATACCTATATATATATAAGAATATATATATATATACATATATATA
>NC_069004.1:6126939-6132430 GCF_001194135.2 Octopus bimaculoides | reverse complement strand
TATATATATATATATATATATATATATGTACACATTAATATATGCATATATATATATTAATGTGTATATATAGATATATGTATACATACACACGCACATATATGTGTATGTATATGTGTGTGTGAGTGTGTGTGCGTGTGTGAGTGAGTGTGTGTGTGTGTATCTATGTATCTATGTATGCACATACAGATATATACAGGTCAGTATTTAGTTTGCGATATGGACATAATAGCCTCAGGAGATAAGCAGTCTCGATCATTTTCTAGTTCAGAGATCGTGCAAGAATTGGCTCTTAATATCTGGCCGATCATGCTGAGGGACTCATAAGCAATGTTGTATGCCAGGAAAAGAAAAAAAAAAAACAAATATATAATATTAACAGAAATAGAATTCTTCGTTCGTTCTTGCCTTGAAACTATTTAATGGTTTTCACAATACTGTAAACGATGAGGAGAAACGTAAAGGAGAAATTCTTAACAAATTTACACCTGACATTATAAACCTATATAGATTTGATATAGAATGTATAAGATACATATGTGTATATATATACATACATATATATATATATATATATATATATATATATATATATAAATAAAATATAGAATGCATAATATACAATATATGCGTGTGTGTATGTGTGTGTGTATGTATTTACAGCTTGACTCAGTTCTCTATGGCTTCATTGCTAATGGGCGCATAGGACGCGTCCATATCACAATAAGAAGCGGGAATGAGAGCAGCACCATCCAAACTCCCTCATTCACCAAATGTCAACTGTTAAAGGATGATTAATTAAGTGGTAGGAGCAGAAGTTCGTGGTGCCCCAGACGGGCCACGGCCCTCGAACTGGAATTAGTAAAAGAATAAAAGAGTATATATACTTATAGATATACACGTATGAACAGACGCACACACACACATATGAACAGACAGACAGATACACACACACATATATATATATCTATATATGTACTCCATCGCTTACGACAATGCGGATTCCAGTTGATGTGGTGAACGGAACAGCTTGTTTGTGAAATGAAGTGCAACTGGCTGACAACTTCACAGACACGCATACTGTAGTGAAACAGAATGTGACCAGGTCGGCTCTTTGAATTTACAGGTACAATGCATTTTTACCAGAAGAACGGACTACAACAACGTAAAATCAAGTGTCTTGCTCAAGGCCACAACTCACCGCCGGTTTTTTAACTCACAACCTTACGATCGTATATATATATATATATATATTCAAGAAAGTACTTTCGTCAGAACGTTGCTATCTTTCGTGGTATAAGGCAATCTAAAACTTGGTGACCGGCAATAAAGCCAAATGTACGAATATAATTGCATAAATTGTACAAATGATATATAATTATATGTGCATTTACAATATGTACTTGAGTATATCAATAATTGTGTAAACTTATATAAATGTTTGTGTAGATTAGAAGCAGTTGCAAATCCTCCCCTATCTTAGTAGACCGAGAATGGTGAATTTGAGAGGGCCTTTTTTATTGTTGCATGTGTAATAATATATAAATTAATATGAGAAACTTTAGGTTTTGAAATTCAGTTCTCATTGTATAGGATGTTCAAAAAGACTATCCGCAGTAAGTATTTAATAGTCTTCGGGCGATTCTTGTACATTGATCCTTTACTTGCTCCCCAGAAAAATAAGTCTGGCGGTGTTAAATCATGCGATCTTGTTGGTCAAAGTCCATTCGAAATAATCCGTTCACCGAAAAACCCCTGAAGTAGCACCATGGTGATGCGCAGGAAGAAAAACATTCACTGCGGACAGTCTTTTTGAACACCCTATATATAATTTATTCCTCGCTGGTTTTAATAGAATGTTTAATATCCGTTGGACAGTACATTATACTTCTTTATCCCAACAAATTGCATTGGGTTTGTTATGTTAACATTTCGCAAACATTTCGGTGGGAATGAGCGATCAATATGCCTTGTGTTTAAATTTGTGTAAGCACAGCACCCAAGAGATATTGTCTATATTCATTTCAGAATATTATATATTGTTTTAGCGGCAACATCATGTCACAACCGGAGATATTATTTTAATGACATAAGATACTGATCGCATGCATAATTTCCAAAGAATTGCGATACAACAATTTGTTTTATTCTCATTTTTATTTTTCCATCTTGGAATTTAGGGACTCGGCTGTCTGTCTCGTTCAGAAGGTAATTTGTATATCTGCTCTAGAAGGAGATTAAACACATGTTATATCAATGTACGATGTAATAAAAGGAATACGAGTCCAAGAAAAGATATATATCTTGTCAAAATCAACATCGTCAAATTTTGGAGTAAGACACGCATTGCCGTTTATGTACAGTTAATTCCTAAAGTTTACGCTGAGATAAGAAGTAGTATCGAAAAGTTCCCGGACTAGTTTTGTGTATACGTTTCTATGAGTTTTACGAAAGAATATATGAATATACGCACACACACACACATCCATATTTGTATGCACATATACATACTTACATCCATTCATACATACATACATACATGCATATATGCATACGTACATACTTTTATGCGTGTGTCTTTTCCAGAAGACACGTACAAATATACAATAAGTTTCTGTCGAAAAGGGCTACGTCAAGAAAAAGAGAAAGAAAGAAGGAAAGAAAGAAAGAAGGAAAGAAAGAAAGAAAGGAAGAAGAGAAGAGAAGAAAGGAGAAAGAAAGAAAGAAAGAAAGAAAGAAAGAAAGAAGGGAATAAAGAAAGAAAGAAAGAAAGAAAGAAAGAAAGAAAGAAAGAAAGAAAGAAGTTAGGACGGAAGTAGGCAGAATGAATGATTGAGCAAAAGAAGAAATGAAACGCAGGAAAATGATAAAATCGCTGCTGAGAATTGCAATTACTTGTCTTTTAGATGGAGATACGTGAGAAGCGTCCATGTTTGTTTAAAGAAGACACTAACTTTTTATACGGAATAAGTTTTATTGAGATTAGAGTAAATATTATTATTATTCAGACATCGCCAAAAGCAATTTAAAAAAAAATTAAAAACGCAAAAATAAAAGACAAAACAGATGATCTGCATTTCTGTTCATTTCTAATCCATTTAAAATCATTTAAAATCATTTAACGTATCCCATGTTTACGGTTAAACATAAACGAAAAACAAAAAATAAGCGGAACTTACACATTTGTTAGTGTACGTGCATACGTGAATTTTAAATGAGCGAAAATGTTGATTATCCAATCGGTAATAATACCCGTAAAATTATCTGTGCTTTTACAATAAGTGCTGTTACATGTAAACATTTGTAAGGGTCATTTAAACTAGCAACGAAATATATTCAATCCGTATATTAGTGAGATGTAGTGGAGGCGCAACGGCCCAGTGGTTAGGGCAGCGGACTCGCGGTTTCGATTCCCAGACCGGGCGTTGTGAGTGTTTATTGAGCGAAAACACCTAAAAGCTCCACGAGGCTCCGGCAGGGAATGGTGGCGAACCCTGCTGTACTCTTCCACCACAACTTTCTCTCACTCTTACTTCCTGTTTCTGTTGTGCTTGTAATTCAAAGGGCCAGCCTTGTCACACTGTGTCACGTTGAATATACCCGAGAACTACGTTAAGGGTACACGTGTCTGTGGAGTGCTCAGCCACTTGCACGTTAATTTCACGAGCAGGCTGTTCCGTTGATTGGACCAATGGAATCCTCGACGTCGTAAGCGACGGAGTACCAACAACAATTAGTGAGATGTGTAAACATTTATATCACATTCTTCTCATTTATATTCTCAGGTTTTAATATTGTCTGGGGTTTTTTTATGTGATATTCGTTGTATTGTTTATTTAATTATATTCAATTAATAGGCGCAAGCGTCGCTATGTGGTAAGAGGCCTGCTTCCCAAACCCATGCTTCCGGGTTCAGTCCCACTGCGTGGCACCTTGGGCAATTATCTTCTGCAATAGCCCCAGGTCGACCAAAGCTTTGTGAGAGGATTTAGTAGACGGAAACTGAAAGAAGCCGTCGTATATGTGTGTGTCCTTTATATGCTTGTCCCACACCACCGCTTGACAACCGGTGTTGTGTTTATGTCCCCGTAACTTATCGGACCGACAATATAAGTACCGAGCTAAAAGCCTGGAAGGTCTGTAGAGCTCGACGAGAACGTTCTACAAACCCTTTTGGAACAAAATCCTATCGTAACTGTTGGGAAGCTAGCAGAGAAGCTTGAATTTGGTCCGTCAACCATCAATGTGTTCCTCAGTTCCATCCCCATATACTGCATTAATATTCCTCGCACTTTCCTTTGCGTTGTTGCCTTTACTGAAATCATAAAACAAAATATGCCGAATACGGTCCTTTGCCACTTCCATTGTAGCTTTGAAAACATAACTGTTAAAATCGAACTGCACTCTTCAGAACTTGCACTAAGAATAAGCAAAAGGCAAAATTACTACCTTCTTTTATAGCAAGTTGAGGCAGGTAGTTTATCCCGTCGCCTTCCGCCTTTTAGTTTATGAAATTGAAAAGACCGCATTATTTATGGGATGACATATGCGTAGGTGAGTGTGTATATGTGTGTATATATATATTCAAGATCTATTTTTATGAATATATATGCTTATTTATAAATCCTTACATTTTGGCAGAATCAGCCACATACATACACACATACTGCAATACATTCGTGGCCGAATGCAAGCATATGAGAGGATAGTTATGTAGACATATACAAACATGCATACATACATGGACATACTCACACATAAAGACATACATGAGTGTATACATTTCATTTAATACGTATGTGCATATACAAATGTATAGATACACACACATATGTATGTGTGTGTGTGTGTGTGTGTGTACCCACATATATCTGCACACACACTCACATACATGCGTAGATGCATACATAGCTATATATGTACGAACATCCAAGTATACATCCATCCATACATACATACATACATACACGCATGTGAACACACACATATATACAAGCATACATACATTTATCCACACATGTGTATCCAGGGATGCATGTGCATTCATATATATATATATATATATATATATATATATATACAAGCATACATACATACGCACATACATACATACATACATACATACATACATACATACATACATACATACATACATATAGCTACGCACACCAATATATCAACTTGTCTATCCAAATCTTATTGGAATAGAATCGAATCGCATAATTGCTGATCTGAAATTCCGACATCCAATTCTTGGAACGAAATCAATGATAGATTCGTATTAGTTCTATAACATTTATCTTGTTACCCCAATTGACCTTAACCCAGGCATATAACTTCTGCAACCCACACACCCTTAATAAGAAGTGGCGGCTTACAAGGATACATACACTCATACATTAATATGAACATATATACACATATACATGCACACATAGAAATATATATATATATATATATATATATATATATATATATATATATATATATA
>NC_069004.1:6125585-6126929 GCF_001194135.2 Octopus bimaculoides | reverse complement strand
ACTACTACTACTGATGATAATAATAATAATAATAATAATAAATAATAATAATAATAATAATAATAATAATAATAATAATAATAATAATAATAATAATAATAATAATAATAATAATATAATTATTATTATTATCCTTATCAGCCACGTGACCACGTTTTCATGCTTGCATAGTTCAGACGGAATTTATTGAGGCAGATTTTTTTTTATGGCTGGATTTGCTTCCCATCATCAACAACCCTTGCGTGTTAATTAATTACACAGTACGATTTTCTCGTGAACATCTTCGTTGTTTATACATAACCATCACGTAATGTGTAGACAGTTGCACACACAAACAGGCACAGACACTTCCGACCCCACATTCAGTCACCCATGAAGCTTGCCATTGTAGCCATAATTATTTCTAATGAGAAGTAATATATATTATTCCTTCGCTGATATATATATAGTTATCGTTAATGGTTATCAATTAGAAGAAAACCACACCTTCAAAAATAACGAATACTGCTGGAGCATTCTCAGGAATAGAAAAACAATTTGGGGTGACCCTAAAAACGTGACATTACCCATTGAAATACAGAACAAAAGTCCTGCGTTGTTGTGGACGTCAGTTGCCCAACGAAAGTGAGAACGTCATTTGACGCATGAAAGTAGATAACCTTTTGCGGGAATTCGTGTGAAAGACAAGTTTTTTTATTCAGGCTGTATTTTCTCCATCATACAGATGAACATAGTCTACAGGATTATCTTCCAGTTTTGTATGAGGACCTGGAAATACTGGAAGAGAAAGCACACTGACTTTCGCTCCTACACATTCACAAGATTTGCAACATGGTGAAGCGATATGCAAAGCTATTTCGATTTAGCCTGCGGGAACGAACATAAATAAAAACAGTCACGTGTTTATTGATAGGATACATACAACCATGTTCCATGTGTATAGTAACATGTATGCATATAGAATACGCATAATGTACTAAAAATAATGGCAGCTGTTCAAATTCGAAGTAGACACAATCAGTCATTATATACAGAGAAAATAAATAGAGACAGAGGGACAGATATCGGCACAGATTAAGTCACAGATTTACAAATCCTTGTAAAATTACGCGATTCACACAAAGAGCGCGTCTTGTTATTATGTGGAGTGACCGGTTTGGAAATCTTAGCAGAGAAGATGAATATATAGGAAAGTAAGACACGTTAAATTATGCATTCATAGGCACACACGCACGCGCACACACACGCACATACACTCACACAGACAAATGTATATACTTACATACAGAATCATCTTGATGCGTACACACATACATATACGTATATATATATATATATATATAT
>NC_069004.1:6122303-6123684 GCF_001194135.2 Octopus bimaculoides | reverse complement strand
TATATATATATATACAGAGTAAGAAAGAGAGGATGTGGATTGGTGTGTGTATGACTAAATGTATTTTCTATGCTTACACATGCGTAGCTTAACATGGATATACGTATAAAGGTTATGTATTCATGTATGCACACATGTACATACGTATATATCTATGTATAAGTAACATTCATACATGTATATACGAGTATGTCTATTGACAGAGGGACCGATATATTGAGAGATTATAGTTTTAGAAATACATACATACATACATAGACTGAAAGACATGTGGATAGATAGACTGGTCAATAAATAAATATATAGATAGATAGATTGAGAGAGAGAGATGATAAATGGATAGATAGATGATAGATAGATAGATAAATAGATAGATAGATAGATAGATAGATAGATAGATAGATAGATAGATAGATAGATAGATAGATGGTATAGGTATGCATTTTTGCAGCTGCCAGTAAGCATGTATGCTGTGTATATATGCATGAACACACATGCACACAGATACATACATATGTATATATACATACGAACATATAAATATGTACATATATATATATATATATATATATATATATATATATAGAGAGAGAGAGAGAGAGAGAGAGAGATGTAGAGTAAAGAGAGGGAGAGTAATGCGACCGTTAATTCTTATTAAGGGTATGCCAACTGCAAATGTTATACGCTTCGGTTAGGGTCAGTGGGATAAGAAGTTAAAAGTAATAGGACTAATATCAATCCATTATTGATTTTGTTCGAAGAATCAATGCCGGAATTTGAGATCAGCAATTATGTGAATCGATTCGATTCGAACGAGATGTTGGACAGACAAATTGATATATTGATGTACGTATGTGCGTACCAACGTACGTACGTATGTATGTATGTATGTATGTATGTATGTATGAATGTTTGTGTGATGGATGCATCTAAGCATGTATGTGCGTATATAAATGCATAGATTCGTGTGTATATCAACGTATGCGTTTTATGATTGCATTTATATAAGCTTCCGTGCATAAATACATATGTACCTCTCCACTAGGATTTATATGTACAAACGCAGAAACAAGCAGGCGTATAACATATGTGTGCGCATGCATATTTGTTTGTGTGTGTGCGTGTACGTTTGCCTTTCCTTTCGATAAGGTCGGTGGCGTGGTGAGGGTAGGCTGGTATGCATTGGTGACTGCTAGTCTTCCATAAACAAACTAGCCCGTAGTTTTGCCTTGGAGGGGAACTTTCTAGACGCAGTCCCATATTTATTCACGAACGAAGTGGGCTCTTTCCACTTTTTACTCTGTGGTATGTATATTATATATATATATATATATATATATAGAGAGAGAGAGAGAGAGAGAGAGAGAGAGAGAGAGAGAGA
>NC_069004.1:6120999-6122056 GCF_001194135.2 Octopus bimaculoides | reverse complement strand
TATATATATATATATATATATATGCTTGCCTGTTTGTATAAGAATTTTGGCCATTTCTTGTATAAGGTACTCCTTATCTTCTTCATGTGAATAAATATGCATACTTTTGTTCCTGTCTATGTAAATGTTGCGGTCGTAATGAGCTAAGGCGATGCTAATCTACGAAATTCTGATAGACAGACTCGAAGACACAGGAAAAAGGAATTGGTCTAAAAATCAATATCCGGAAGACGTGCATGTTGATAGCAGATGAGTCAATTAAAAGGAAGACATTTTGGTTGAAATTCAGGATATCGCGTTACTTCCTGTCCGCAAGTATTTAAGCACATGACGGAATGATGGATTGCTTGAAGATAAAGTTAGAGAGATAGGGAAGAAATGAAATGAAATGAAAGGGAGAGAGAGATAGGATGAGAAATATAGAGGTGAGGGAATTTATAAAGAGTGGTTATCAAGTAAAGCGTATGTTGTTTAATATATGGAAGTAACATAGACTAACATTCTACACTGAATTTAGGCTTTTATACCTGTTTGGTTAGGTCGTTGGTGGTATGTGTGATTGTGGGTGGAGAAAGCAGTTTTCCGTACGATAATGAAACGATGTTTAGTGGGGGGGGGGGGGTCTTCGTTCGTTTTTGAGGAATTAGAAATTGGAAAGAATTTTGGCATTAGATAGTAAGACTGTGTAAGAAGTGAAATAAGATATTGAGGTGGGTGGTTTCTAAGAAATAAAGTTCGAGGGATAAATAGGCCAGAGAGAAGACGAAGAAGAGAAAGACCGAGACTTACAGAGAGGAGTGAACAGTGGAAAGAGAACGGATACAAAGAAAGACTAACAGATAGATAGACAGATAGCCAACCAGCCAGCCAGACAGCCAAACAGACAGACATACAGACAGACAGACAGACAGACAGACAGACAGACAGATAGATAGATAGATAGATAGATAGATAGATAGATAGATAGATAGATAGATACATTATTTACATTTTGACGGATTTTGTCCTCATCTTGTCTGTTGTTAACACAACGTTTCGGCTGATATATATATATATA
>NC_069004.1:6119873-6120904 GCF_001194135.2 Octopus bimaculoides | reverse complement strand
TATATATACATATATGCATATATATATATATATATATATATGCATATATATATATATATATGCATATATGTATGTGTGTATGCCTTAGCCCATTGCTAACGTGTGTGTGAGTGTGATGTTACGTATTTTTGCCTCAGGTCGGGGGTACAAAGACAGTATATAAATGAGAGGGATAAAATTAGAAAAAGATAAAACCTTCACGTCGCTATACATAAATCCACCCATACATACATACACAATTATACCTGTGACTACACATAAACGCATGCACACGTATATAGATAGATAGATAAATAGCGGCAGACAAACAGACACATTAATAAGCACAGACAAATTGAAAAACGTACAAAAAGACAGACGACACACACACAGACATTTAGAGAAAGAGAGAGGAAGTTTGAAAGTGACTAGTCTTTTAATCTAGAATATAAACTGGAATTCTAAAAGTCAGTTTAATTGAAACTATTAATCAAGCATAATATTGCTTATAGCTTTCAGCTATTCGATGGCATCAAGTGTAATTTCGATGGCCAGACAAACTATTCTTCATGCCGATTCGAACAAATAATTAGCATATTCTTATGTTACAGTGGAAACGGTTTCTCAAATGTAAAACGTTGCCTTTTCGCATCTTCATGCTATCAAGTTTTATTTAACTGTCAGCCATGTTGTATTCAATTTGTATGCATGTATATGCATATGTTCTATCTATCTATCTAAACCCTAACCCTAACCCTAACCCTAACCCTAACGCATTCTATAGTGGATTAGTGGAGGGAAGGTACGACGACGATCTCGGGGCGAACCTGGGCGTCGACGAGGAATACCTGACCCGCCTGTTTAAGACGACCTTCGGACCAGGACCTATGGACAACTTCCAGAGATCCCTGGCCTGGCAGTGCTATCGAGAAGCACTACCCGTTCGGGATAAGCTCTACAGGCATGGCTCGAGAAACACGGGGCCGACCTGTCCGAGATGCCGGCAGAGCGACGAAACCGTTCTGCACGCACTCGTACAGTGTCCCACCATT
>NC_069004.1:6117551-6119164 GCF_001194135.2 Octopus bimaculoides | reverse complement strand
TTCTTCCCCCTCCCAAAAAGAAAAGCTTTACATTGTATTTGTCCCATCTTCGTTGAGCCCTGTGTGGCTAATAAAGGAAATGTATCTATCTATCTATCTGCATATATATATATATATATACAGAGAGAGAGAGAGAGAGAGAGAGGGAGAGAGAGAAAGTGATGTTGGTGTGTTTGACTCCCTGTATCTTAGCGATTCGGCAAAACAGACCGATTTAATATGTACTAGGCTTACAAAGTATAACTCCTGGGATCGATTTGTGCGACTAAAGGCAGTGCTCCAGCATTGCCGCAGTGAAATACAAGTAAACAGTCAGAAACAAGTAATGTGGTCCAAAAGTACGTTTACAGTTATCACGTGGTCACTTTTAATTTCTTTTAAGACATTCTATCACGTTTAAATTTCTATCTTGCAATCACATTGTTTATGCACATCTTAAACAGACAATGTTTAATCTCTCAGACGCTCAAAATGTCCTCCGTCATCATTGCATCATTCGTCAAAGCCCTTCAGAAAACTCTGACACACAGTGCGGCACAAATTCCGATCTGCATCAGTTTCAGTGAATGCGTCAGAAATGTAATCTTTTAATTCATTCACTGTTTTGGGATTCTTCTCATAAACCTTGTTCTTTACAACACCCCTAAAAAAGAAATCCATTGATGTCCGGTCAGGTGAACATGATGGCCATTCGATGCTGCTCCGTCTTCCAAACCAACACTGCGGAAAGGCTTGGTTAGTGTAGTCTCTTACTGTCAACGCATAATATGGAGGTGCTGTATCTTGCTGAATAATGGTTTCATATTTTTTTTTATAATTAAGATCTAAACTGTTAAAATATGAATGCGAAAGAGATAGTTGAATAACTGTAAACCTACTTTTGGACCACCCTGTACGTACATACATACATACATACATACATACATACATACATACATACATGGATATGTGTGTGTATATATGCATACAAGCATGTATGTATGTATATTGTATGTGTGCATCTGTTTTTATATTAAACTGGAAAGAAAGTTTTGCTGCATTTTTGACGTAATTGCTTTGAGGATGCTTTTTCCAATACCTACAGTAAAATAAGCTATAATTTTACATTTAAATGGATTTTTTCTTCCTTCTTTGCGGATTACTTTTATATTTTAGTGATTAAATTCGCATCGATTTTAACCTTTTAAAGTGAGTTGAAATCAAACCCGTATGAAACGCTGCATACAGTATGAATTCAAAACAGGTTTTTCGGCGATGGAAACGACAAGAAATATTCGTTCCCGTTAGAAAAATTAAAATGTTGAGTGTCCAGACATGTCAACGAAATTTTGTCCAGTTTCGCACGAGAACTATCAATTTCTGTCGCAGATTTCTCACGATATGGTCGACCAAGTTCATCCAATATTAAGCTGGTGAAAGCATACTTTAGGAAAATACAGCGCACATATGCCCCTTAGTCATTGCACGATGATTGACATAAACTTTAAGCTTATATAAAAATACCATATTTATATATATATATATATATATGGGGGGGTATGTATGTATGTATGTATGTATGTATGTATGTATGTATGTATGTGTATATATATATATATATATATATATATATA
>NC_069004.1:6115492-6116379 GCF_001194135.2 Octopus bimaculoides | reverse complement strand
TATATATATATATATATATATATATATATATATATATATATATATATGTGTGTGTGTGTGTGTGTGTCTGTTTGTCTGTGTAAATGTATATAAATGTATATATATATATATATATACGTGTGTGTGTGTGTTAGTGTGCATGTGAATGTATGTATGAATATACATATATATGTATATATATGTGTGAGAGAGAGAGAAATATGTCGTGTATTTGTGTGCATTATTGTGTGTGTATTTGTGTGTGTGCGTGTGTGTGTGTGTGTTTGTGTGTTTGCCTCTACGCATACATCTATATCATGATTGCCGCATCGAAATGACACAGGAAATTAAAAGGATGTCATACACATGCGTGCATGTTTGTGTGTGTAATGGTTTGTACGTGCGTGCCTGCAAGTGTGTATATAAATCTGTGTGTGCACGCTCGAGAGTTTGTGCTAATATAAAACTAAGCTTACACAAATAATATATTAATATATTTAATATGTATCTATGTTCATGGGCGTGTTTATTTAAATGTATGCGAGATAATTCTGTTTTCTTATGATCTTTCCTTTTCGCCATTCTCTAAGTTACTTTGCACGGAAAATCTATTTCCCATATAACTCTGCAACATTTGGCTTCCATTATTACGCTAGGAAGTTGAGAAAACCTGCTTTCAAACGCATTTGTTCTTGGCCCTTAATTACTGCGTTCAAATTCCACTGTAGTTAAGCTTGTCTTTCCTTCATCCGAACTGAACTGAGAACCCAACAAATCCTTTGTTTGATTGGCATCGCGTAACAGCCACATTTGAAAAGTTGCTGGCCTTGTACAAAAATAAGAAGCCACCATGTATATATTCCTGTGAAACAGCGATGTCATGCCATATATATATATATATATATATA
>NC_069004.1:6111159-6113597 GCF_001194135.2 Octopus bimaculoides | reverse complement strand
ATATATATGTATGTATGTATATATAGTTATTTATTTATTTATTTATATATACACTGCTCTTCACAAACAATAGCATTGGTAATGATTTCGAAGTTTCTACGTGTCATCATTGAATTGTTTTTATTATAACTTAGCATAAAAATAAACATTACCATACATCTATATCTATTTCTCTCTACCCACCTCTCTCTCTCTCTCTCTCTCTCTCTCTCTCTCACCTTCCAGCTTTCATCACCCCTCTGTGTCTGTCTCTTTCTCTCCTTCTCTCTCTGTCTCTCGCTCTCTTTCTCTCTCTCTGTATATACATATATAAGTATATGTACAAATGTATGTATATTTAAACGCGTCGAAGCGCCTGCTCTATTCTATGCTGTGCTTAACATGTTGGAGAATTGAGAGTTTTGTAGCCTAGCGGTGACTCGTACCTCTTTCTTCGAGGTGATTAACTAGAAACTGTGTTTATGACCATCAATTGGTGTGTGTGAACATCGTCGGGTAATCTCATTTTTAGTTGATGAAATCGTCCTCAGTTGATGATATCCTCCTCAGTATATGACTGGTATTAAAATTTATTTTATCGCTGCCAGAACGATGAATGAGAATGATGATTAAGCAAATACCAAGCGGTTTTTTCTCCGACACTTTTGATATCTGCCAAACGGCCTATGTGTCACAGCGCTTATATGTATGTATGTGTATATATTTGAATTCAAGTATATGTCTCTCTCTCTCTCTCTCTCTCTCTCTCTCTCTCTCTCTCTCTCTCTCTCTCTCTCTCTCTCCCTCTCACTCTCTATTTTTAAAAAACTTTTCATTTAATTTTTCCACAATCTAATTGTTTTCCATGCTTTACTCTAAGTCGAAAGCGTCGCAAAGACTGAAACCGGTGCTAAGATGTTCTTCATAATAAAATTATTTTAGCATTTTGTACCTTGTCTTATTTTCGTTTTACATATCAACTCGCGTGTTCCCTCTCAACCTTAGATATATATCTGTTATCTGATTTGCAAAATGATTTATGTGAGCTCGTGTGTTGAAGCAAATTATGTTGTGGGTAGTCATATTGTCTTAATGGTTCATTATCTAACACATTCACCGGTTCGATTTCCACTCCTCTGTTGTTTATATTTTATGCTTTTATTTTTATATTTTTTATACTTAGATACATTTCTTTTATTAGCCACACAGGGCTCAACAAAGATGGGACAAATACAATGAAGAACTTTTCTTTTGGGGAGGGGAAAGGGAAAGAGAGAAAAAAAAAGGTAGGGGTGTATCGATCAAAAGGGATCATAGGAAGGGAAAAAAGGGGGAGTTCGATCAAAAGGATCGAGGGAAAAAAAAGCGATCAATAGGAAGATAGATAGATAGATTCTTTCAGTGTCCGTCTACCAAATCCACACGGCTTGAGGCTGTAGTTGATAGTTGCTCAAGGCGTCATACAGGGAGACAGAACCCGGAACCAGTGGTTGAGAAGCAAACAGCGATGCCTGCGGTGAGAAACAAACCACACAACCATGGCTCTATGTGTGTTTGTGTGAGGGCGTTTCCGTGTGTTTGTTTGTTTATATTAAGCTTTACAACAAAGTGCGTAGTGACGTCCAATCACCTCTTTGTACAACCTTGTCTTCTTGAAAGAATTTCTTCTTTCCTATTTCTATGAGAAGAGATTGCTGGTCGAGATAAGGTTAGTCGCTTCATAAGCTTCTTTGCGTTGCTTCTTAAAGAATTTATAAGGAAAACGTTGGTATTCTTTGGTTATATATTTTTTTCCATTTATTATTCCTTCTTTTTTTCTTGTCCATTTTTTTTCTCGATGATTTGTTATTAGTATTTTTACTCTTTTTTCAGATGTGGTGTCATCATCATCATCATCATCATTGTCATTAACGATATTGCTGTTGTTGTTGTAGTTGTTGTCGTTGATGTTATTACCATCACATCATCATCACCATCGCCACCAAATTCGCCATCAGAAACATCAACATCATTTTCATCATCATCATCATCATCATCATCATCATCATCATCATCGTCCTCGTCGTCGTCGTCCTCATCATCCTTGTCGTCGTCATCATCATCATCATCATCATCATCATCATCAACATCAACATCATCAGCATCATCATCATCATCATCATCATCGTCGTCGTCGTCGTCATCATCGTCATCATCATCATCATCATCATCATCATCATCATCACCATCATCATCATCATCATCATCATCATCATCATCATCATCATCATCATCATCATCATTATTATTATCGTCATTATTATTACTGTTATTTGGCAGTGTGGCATCTTTATTTTTATCTATTATGTTGCAGAAAACGATTCTTTGATGACAAAAATATATGCATACACGAAAAGAAAGCACAAAAGACAAACAGAATGAGAGCGAAAACATATATATATATACATATATATTGATAT
>NC_069004.1:6104949-6105761 GCF_001194135.2 Octopus bimaculoides | reverse complement strand
AGTGGTGGTGGTGGTGTTGGTGGTGGTGGTGGTGGTGGTGGTGGTGGTATCAGTGTTGCGTTGGCGATTCGTGGCGAGGCCTTCCTTATATTTGCTACTATCTTTGTCTGCAATTTTATTGGCACCAGTCTTTCGTGGTGGTGGTCCTGCCATTATCCTTGCTAACATTGTCGTTACTAACACCACCACCGCTGCTGCTTCTGCTGCCGCTGCTGCCGCTGCTGTCCTCGCTACTGCTGCAGCTGGCGGTGGTGGTGTTGGTGCCAGAATCGTTTTTGTTACTCTTGGTGGCGTCATCGGTGCTGGCCTTGGTGATGCTCTTCTGCTTATACAGCATTCGTATTCTTCATTATCGTGGCATTGGTACCCTTCCTGCTGCTGCTGCTACTGCTGCTGCTGCTTCTGATGCTGCTGCTGCTGTTTATTTGATTCCTGAAGTGGTTGATATCGATTGCAGGAATTCTTGAAGTATTCTTTGCGACGGTATCCTTTGTAACTGATTGCAATGGTTTTGATATCGGTTTTGCTTATCATGATTGTGATGGCTTAAAGCGATGTTGTTGCTGTTGATGTTGCTGTTATTGTTGTTGTTGTTGTTGGTGGTGGTGGTGTTGTTGTTGCTGTTGCTGCTGTTGTTGTTGCTGTTGTTGTTGTTTGTATTCATAGTCAAAGTTGTGTTGGCGTTGAAGGTAGAAACAGAAAATAAGAAGTTGACGTTCTTCTTCTTGTTCTGTTTATTCATAACGGTGATGGTGATGGTGGTGGTGGTGATGGTGATGGTGGTGGTGGTGATGGTGGTGGTGGTGGTGGTG
>NC_069004.1:6101025-6104666 GCF_001194135.2 Octopus bimaculoides | reverse complement strand
CGTTGTTATTGCTGGTGTCCTGGTTAGTGTTAGCAGTGGAGGTGTCGTTGCTATTGTGGTTATTGTTGCTGCAGCTGATGATGATGATGATGATGATGATGATGATGATGATGATGATGATGATGATGATGCTCTTGTTCCTTTGGAAATCATTTCCGTTACATTAGAAATTGCTAGCTCTTGCTGCTGTTGTCGTTGATGACGATGATGATGATGAGGAGGAGGAGGAGTAGGAGGAGGAGGAGGGGGAGGAGGATGACAACGACGACATGGACGATGATGATGATGACGACAACGACGACGACGGCGATGACGAAGATTACGATGACGAAGATTACGATGACGATGACAGCGATGATGACGATGATGATGATCATGATGATGATGCTGTCAACGGTGACGACGATGACGACGATGATGAATACGATGCTTACGTCACTTCCGTGACATTTGCGGTTCGGCTAAACTAGATTGATAGAATGAATAACCAACCAAACGCTAAAACAAAAACCAAAAAAGAAAAAATGAAAAAAAATAAGAAACAAGAAAAAAAAAAACAAGGACAAACAAAAACTCTTCGAGGTGGTGCCCCAGCATGGCCACAATCCAATGCGTAAAACAAGCGAAAGTCGGAAGATAACAGCAGATAAGTAGGTGTGACCATACGTATACATGGCTTCATATCTGGATATTTTTACGGCCATCTTAGAAGCTCCCATTACTACAAGAGAGCAGAGAAGACGGCCTCGTAATCATCAGTCTTCTGTAAAGTGCTCATTACATCAAAATGAAGAACCTACTTGGAGGTGAAATGAAGAATTTCAACCATTTCAATGAGATTGATTAATGATGTACAAACAAATCTTGGATAATTATAGAGGAATTAACGAACGGTTGAAGACATTTCGCATTCATAATTGTTGATTTGACAGATAGGCGTACTATAAATATACATGCGTGAGCGAGTGTTTGTGCGTGTGTGTGGGGGAGAGAGAGAGAGGGGGAGGGTGTGTGTGTGTGTGTGTTTGTGTGATTGTGTGTCTGTGCGAGTGTGTGTGTGCATATGGGTGTGTATGAGAGAGAGAGAGAGAGTGAAACGATGTGTGTGTATTTGTGCGTCTGTGAGATTGTGTGTGTGTGTATGTATTTGTATCTGTGCATATGGGTGTATGTGTGTGATAGAGAGGGAGAGAGAAAGAGAGAGAAGAGAGAAAGAGACGGATTGTGTGTCTGTGCGAGTGTGTGTGTGTGTGTATGTCTGTGCATATGGGTGTGTGTGTGTGAGAGTGTGTGTGTGTGTGTGTGTGCGAGTGTGTGTGAGAATGTGTATTTGTGTCTGTACATGTGTGTGTTTGTATGCATGTGTGTGAGTGTGTGGGTGTGAGAGAGAGAGACGGTTTGTGTGTGTGTGCGTGTGTGTCTGCGTGTTTGTGTTTGTGTTAGTTTGTGCGTATGTGTGTGTTTGTGCGGTGTGTAAGTATGTTATGTCTGTGTATATATATATATGTGTGTGTATGTGTGTCTATGTGTATGTGTGCGCGCGCGTGCATGTGTGTGTGTGTTTGTGTATGCGTATGTATATAGATTTATAAAGTATGAACGTGAGTTTCTTCCATTATATTTAAAATGTCCTTCCATAGTTTACGTTCTGAAAAGCTCAACAGACGAACTTCTTTCACAATGTCCGCCATTTCGTCCCGTATATAACATAGTTATTAACCTAACAATTCAATTTATTTTGTTCAGTTAAAATTTTCGTTCCGTGGTTAACGTTATTGAAAACGTAACTCTCAAGCAAAAGACGTGACAAGCAAGAGAATATGAAAAGATAAAATTACTGTAGTATCATCGACATTCTGGACACTGATAGTCCAAAATCTCTAACAAAGCTCTAATTTCCTAACAGGAACTTCAAATTTCCATGCTCTGCAGACAAAATACAGATACCTTTCACTGATTAGTACGTTGCACTGTACTGTATTAATTAACTTGTAGTATTTATGCTAATTCCGTTAGGTCGACTTTGCCTTTCATCCTTTCGAGATCGATAAAATAAGTACCAGTTGAGCACTAGGGTCGATGTAGGCCCCTCTCCCATAACCTTCTGCCCTTGGGCCAAAATTTGAAAAAGACAATGAGCTGGCTGAATTGTTACAGCGCCGAGCAAAATGCTTAGCGGCATTTCGTCCGTCTTTACGTTTTGAGTTCAAATTCCGCCGGGGTCGACTTAGCTTTTCGTCCTTTCAGGGTCGATAATTTACGTACCAGAGAAACACTGGTGTTGATATAATCAACTGGTCCCTTCCTCACAAATTTCAGGCCCTTGTCCCTATAATAGAAAGGTTTATTTATACTAGTATACACAGACCTGTATTTTATTTAATTATTCAATTAACATCTGGATTATCCTGCCAAATGTAATGCTTCTTTATTCACATTGTTTTAAATTAATCATGCATTATTCGGGGACTACAATCCAACCATCAAGACTCGCTTATTTTTGCAATGACATTGCAGGTTAAATTTGAGAGGCCAGATATGGCTACTCGGCCTGAAGAAAATTCTTGATATAAGATCACAATGTCACGCTCATATGGCTGTGATGCATGTAACTGGTGTACCCCTATTAGACAGGTAGTCATGATGGATATAGCGAGCATTAAACAGGTAGGATACTGGGGATGGATACATTCAGTTTAAATGCTAAAGGGTTACGTAAATTTAATATTTGTTTAATTTCGATTATGATAAAACAAGTGACCACCACTGGTTCCGAAAAAAAAAATCAATAATCCAGAATAGATTCCAGAAAATCGATGTTCTACCTGTAATAATGCAACTTTAACGTATTTTTAAATGAAACGAACAACTGAGTCAGAACGACGCAATACAAGTTAATATAAACGGTTGTATTCTAATATCAAAAAATATTTTGATATAGAGACATAAAATGAAGAGGCAATATTTTCTGGTTTAAGCTCTCTATTTGACATTTGGAAAAGCTTATGTGATATTTAAAAAGTTCAGATGAACTTCTCTAAAGGGATTAGTATATTTTATTTTACGGGATTAAATAATTAGATTGCGGCCATGCTAGAACTCCCATGTCAAGGTCGATATTATATCGACCCAAGTACTGACTTCATTTTATATCATATTTAATCAGAACGCTTATAGAAATTATAGCACACAAGTTAAACAGCATAAATATAGACATCTGGAACTGTATGAAAGGCCGTAGTGCCTAATAAAGAGATAGTACTGTATGAAGTTAACCAGGGACACAGAAGAAATGCACATATACCCTCATTCATACATACATGCCACTTATATGCCAACATAAGCACATACTCATACATCAAAACGCAACTATGTATCATAGCAGAGGAGAATTTGGGGGAATAGGAGCTGGAAATACACGGTCACATCATTTCGGCGTACTGCGCTTCTTCAGTGGCAATTGTTCGATAGCTGCATACCTGCTAAATATCGCTGCCAACGATATATAGCGTACCAGTGCCTTTTCAGTCACTAATATCACAAATACTCAGCACGTTTATTATAGTATATTTCTGAGCAACGGAAGCAATATTAATACATCTGCATTGTATGTATATATTTGTATATATATATATATATAT
>NC_069004.1:6097236-6100153 GCF_001194135.2 Octopus bimaculoides | reverse complement strand
ATATATATATGTGTGTGTGTGTGTGTGTGTGTGTGTGTGTGTGTGTGTGTGTGTGTGTGTGTGTATACATACGTATATATAGGTGTATAAAGGATGACTTATGACTTGAAGCTAGCGCTAACTAGATTTAGTCAGTCGGTCATAGTAGTTTAGTCCTAGAACGCTTTTGGCAGCTCTGTTCATTTACCAAAATCTGAGAATCTCAGAGTCTCAGAAACTTTACAGTATTTCACAGAACATTTTGTATTTGAAAAGGTTAAATCTAACAACGACATTTTCCCCAGCTTACATTGTTGCGTGACTATTTCGAAAAAGTTACGATTTGGAATTTTATTAAAATCAAAGTAAATAAGTAAATCGTTCTGACATTTGCCATAAAAATGTTCTTTTTTTCTGGGGGTTTTCTTTTTTTGTATTTGTATTTATGAAATTACGTTTGATGCCTTGAAGAATTCTAAAGAATGTGTGTGTTTTGCATATGAGCGTGTCTACTTGTGATAATGGGTGTGGATATTTGTATGTATGCGTAAATGTACGGTGAGTCGTATGTAGCATGGAAGTGTGAACCAGTGTGTGTGTGTGTGTGTGTGTGTGTTTAAGATAACAATGGAAACACCAAAAGCGAATTGGTTCGTTTGTCAAAGAACTCTCAAATTGGTGCAAGACCATAATTTTGCAGATGCTCGGTAGCACAGTCATGGAACCAACTACTTAACGTATTTCTTCTGCTTGTTCCCCGCCTCTTTTTCCTTTTCTTTTTCTTTTTCTTCTAATTCTACTACTACTACTACTACTACTACTACTACTACTACTACTACTACTACTACTACTACTACTTCTACTACTAATGCTTCTTCTCTACTATCACCACCATTATAACAACAATTACCACCACCACCACCACTACTACTCCTACTTCCCTTACTACTACTACTACTAATAATAATAATGATAAGAAGAAGAAGAAGAAGAAGAAGAAGAAGAAGAAGAAGAAGAAGAAGAAGAAGAAGAAGAAGAAGAAGAAGAAGAAGAAGAAGAAGAAGAAGAAGAAGAAGAAGAAGAAGAAGAAGAAGAAGAACAAGAAGAACAAGAAGAAGAAGAAGAAGATTTCTATTGCTTTTTCTTCATCCTCTTCAACTCCTTATGATGATAAGGACCATCACAATGACCACAAGGTACGCTGCATATATACATTTATACATATATACATGGCCTTTGTGTGCCTTTCGTGGAATACGAAATTGCATGCCAAGCATTCGTAGCAGATATGCTGTCAAAGGATCACTTCATACTTCCATTGCACCAGTCTTTGAGACCGTCCAGAAAATTCACCAAAAAGGAAAATTCCACGTTAGAGAAATTCCTCATATGGAGAATCATAAAACATATTATCTCAACATATTCTTCTTTAATAAAGATAAAAAAGGATGATTAAAAAGTTTTATAGAAGCCTGAAATAGATAAGCTTTTATTCAACGTCAAACAGTAGGAAACACGTGATGAAGTCATTCAAAACGAAATTTCTTACGGCAATTTTTCCTCCGGCAAATATGTTGACAGCTAAGTTTTTCTTTCACCGTCTTCGAGGCCGTTAAATTGTCAATTCTTCTCCCGTTTTCTTCTATTCATATCAAAAAAAAATTGAAGGCAATGTCTAGATGCTGATGTCAAAAAGAAGGTTTGATTAGATATACTAAAAATAAGAACCGATCCTTCGACGATAGCTCGTACAATTTCCGTCCACCAAATTTCAATCGTAGGTCTTCACATAAGTCAATTCTCCAAAATACAGTGTAGTGACCACAAACCCACCACCGCAAGTTTCCGAAGAAGACCTCTTAACCACACAGAGATGTTGGCGTCTATTTTCGTAAATTCTTTAGTTCAAATAGCTTCCGATGATGTTTTGTAACCAATCGTTCGATAATTGACCCGCATTAGTATATGTTAAGATGTTGAGATATTACGATATTACGATATTACGATGTTCTGTAGTTAAAACCTTTCAATGATTAACCCGTATCATTTTGTTTTCTATTTGCTGCTATGTCACGAGACGATGATCTATCATTTTGGATATAACCTGCCTTCAGAAGATGATTAATTTGAAAACACAAAGGAACAGTTTTCCGAGTTGTTGCTTAAAAGTATATGACAGATAAGTCCTTAGGTTTCAAAATGTTTTAGACAAGCACTCAAATAAGTTCGCCCTCTGATGATACGTCCTGCCCAAGTCTATTCAATGATTTGATATTAAAGACGATATTTCTAATATGTATATACAAACGTTGAGAGATGTAAATAGATACGGTGATTTTTGAGAGAAATTTCTGAATTGAATATTTGAACTCTTGTTTTGATGTACATGAAAATTATCTGATAGTAGAAGAGAGAGAGAGAGAGAGAGAGAGAGAGAGAGAGAGAGAGAGGAGAGAGGAAGGAAGAAAGAGACAGAGAGGAATGTGAGGGAGAGAGGAAGAGGAGAGCGAGAGAGCGAGTGATGTAATTAAATTTAGATGCTAGACCGCAAGTCTTGTATTTGATTGTTGACCGTAAAGTGATGTCACTGGAAACGCAAGCACAGTGTGTGGAATAAACATAGACAGAAACACCGATATATAGAGAGGGAGGGAGGAGAGAGTAATATAGATTGTGTATGTGTGTGTGTAGAGTGAAGTGTAGTTCTTAACAGAAAGACTAAATCCGGAATCAACTAGTTCCGGGTTGAGTCCCACTTCGTGGCACCTTGGGTAAGTACCTGCTACTATAACCTCGGGCCGACCAAAGCCCTTACTACTAAAGCGGGTCTGTTTTTCTTCAAAGCTTGGTTCAAATTCTCTTCTCTAATTGCTGACAGTTGACTTGAGCATTGATTGTTGCATTTGGTGGTAACAATTCAAAGTGAATTACTCCTTTG
>NC_069004.1:6095034-6097102 GCF_001194135.2 Octopus bimaculoides | reverse complement strand
TATATATATATATATATATATATATCATCCTGGTCACGAACACTTGTTTTATTCCTTTCTTAGAAATCTTTTAGAAAACTGCAAACAAATCAAAATAATCTGAAAGTGAAGCGATCCTGGATGAAATGCAATACATTATAGTATTCTTAATATATTGTACATAATGAATGCTCTATGGAAACACAGGATCTAAGCATTATATTTATTATACAACTTTCGAAGACTTCACGTGTTAACGAAAACTCTGAACAGCTAAAATTTAAAAATAATGATAATTTCTAATTACGTAGTAACATTTTCGTTCTTAGTGTAACAACTGGAACAAAGTATGTATGCAATTTTTGTTAATTAGCGAAAGTTATCAAAAAAAGCGAGTTTTCCGATGAGCGTCATTTTATTTTATTTACTTCTACGATTTCGATGTCTGTCCAAATAATCACAGCATGTCGTTAACATTAGGCAAATATAACAATAAACTTAATTTGATATTATTCGTTGTATGCAAATAGGCTTTACGCTGTTTTTCAGGCATTCATTTCAGACATAGCAAGAGATTATAAACCTTTGCTGTTTATCAAATTGTTTATATCTATCTATCTATCTATCTATCTATCTATCTATCTATCTATCTATCTATCTATCTATCTATCTACCTATCTATCTATCTATCTATCTATCTACCTACCTATCTATCTGTCTATCTATCTATATACAAATAAGTGTATGTGTGTCTGTGTGTGTGTTCAGGCTGTCTCTTATATCTTAGCTTGAACAAATATCTCCGACGAAAATACTTCCGTAGGAATAAATCAAAACAGTGTACGTTTAAAATACCTTCTTTCTTGAAACGTTCCATGTTTTCTTTGGGGTAGCGATCGATGATATGCAGAAGCGCAGGGATCCGTATGGGTCTCAATCTACCCCCTTCACTTGCTTCATTCACTACCTTAATTTATTCTTCTCTCTCCTCTCATATAGCCAGCATTACTTCGCTCTCTCCCTCTGAATCAAGCACACATGTAGCGACACACCACAAAGAAATAACTATCTGACTCCGTCTAAGATATCGAGAAACTAGAAGAGACACGAAATAGAAATGTTCTTCTAAGCGTGGTTGTGGCAGATATGATTCACCCAACAACCTGATTGCAGCGGTTCTGAGATCGGCGCCACAAATAATACATCGGGAAAAGAGTGAATTTATCCGTTCCTGACAACGATTTGCGCTCAACTGGTACTTAATTTATTGACCCCGAAAGGATGAAAGGCAAAGTCGATCTCGGCGGAATTTGAACTCAGAACGTTACGACAGACGAAATACCACTAAGCATTTCGCCCGGCGTCCTAACGATTCCGCCAGCTCTCCGCCCTAGTTGAGAACCTGTGCCATTGGATCTCAACTAGCATCCATATGGCTCCTGAGGGTCCACAGAGGATGTTGGGGGGTCCACAAAGAAAATTGTAAATCGGGGACCCAAATAGTATTTTAAGGGTCCCTGAAAAATTGTTGCTCTAGATATATGTATTGGTATGCATTGCAAGCCAACGTTGAATTTAGCGACTGCCTAGCTGGGCGAAAATGATGTCGACATTTTGCAATAGCCATCTCAATAGTCGGACTTGAATCCGATTGAAGTCTATGGTGCCACTTCAAAGGTAAGATTTAGTAAAGATACCTCAAAAGTCTGAAAGTTTTAGAGACGATTACATACCAGGAATAGGCAAAAATTGACAATAAAATTCGTATGTTAAGCTAGTTTCTAGCTATACAAAAAGATGAAATATGATTATGATAATGAAGACTTCGTAATTAGTTATCAAACAAAATGTTATGAATAATTTTGCACACGTGTCGTCCTATATAATTTTTTGAATTTAGTTAATTTTGATTGTTATCTGTTGTAAAAATAATTTAATGATTAAACGAAATTGTGTATACTAATAAAATATAAATCATATACGAAAGATATTACAAACTGATTACTGATAAGAATATTCTTGAAAATCAATTTCATTCAAAACGTTATGAATACTTATAAACACCACTATATATACATTCATGTATATA
>NC_069004.1:6091651-6093766 GCF_001194135.2 Octopus bimaculoides | reverse complement strand
TTTTTTCGTGTGTTATTTTTTTATAGACGTTTTTATAGTTTGTTTTGCGATTTGTGATTGATTTTCCTATTTTTATATTTGTTTTGTATGATTGTGTTTGCTTTTGTGTGTATGCGCGCGTATGTGTCTTTTTGTTGTCTGTGTTTTGTTTGTATTTGTATGTATGTGTGTATATAGGTGTGTGTGTGTGTGTGTGTGTGTCTGTTTGTGAATATGCTTGTGTCTGTATTTGTATGTATGTATGTATGTATGTTTGTGTGTGTGCGTATGCGCGTGTGCATCCGTGTATGTGTTTATGTTTGTATTTGTATGTATATGTATATGTATGTGCATGTGTGTGTGTGCGTGTGTGTGTGCGTATGTGTTTGTATCGGTATGTATATGTATGTGTATGTATGTCCCTTAGGTCATAGCACCCCCAAGTCTTTTGGGGGACAAAATCTTTGAAATAAAATCCAGCATATAACTCACAGTTATTTAGGAATCCTTCAACAATGATGATTCTCGGTTCTTAGTAATAACCTATAGGGACACATTATTTCGTTATGCAATCATAACATACTACACTGTATATTAAAGATTTCTGTAAGTCAATACTGTGTTAACAGTGCTATAACATCTCTAGTTAAGGCTATCTCTACAAATTTCCTATAGAAATTATAGCCAGCGTTGGTTTTGTTACGACGTTTCGTATCCGAGACGCCTAATGCAAACAACAATGAGATCTAAGATGGATACTGAAGAAGCAGCAAAAACTCATGGAGTATGGCATATACGCCCATTACCCATTTTTCATCTTCGATCTCATTGTTTGTTTAGATTAAGCGTACTCGGAAACGAAACATCGTAAACAATATCAGTGTTGGTTATAATTTGTATAGAAAATTTATAGAGATAACTTTAATCAAGTCACGGTTCTTAGAGATTTTCGCATCTTCAACATAAGATCGTGTTCAAGTAGTCGACCCGCAGAATTTTTTCAAGTCGCATAGGCTACAACAATGGCCTGTGATTTCTTTTGGGCAGAAGCCTTTCAAAACAAACGCAGAACAAAACAAGGATTTAATAATATTTGGAAGATTTTATCTGTTTGGGATGAGCCTACTATACGTTTTAGGGGGTGAAGGTTACGTTCTTCCGTTTGTATGTACAACTCTTCTCTCGTTTCTGATCCTATCAATAAACTCCTTCACGCCCCAGCCACCCACAAACACATACGTAAACAGTGCCATACCGTTCACATGGCAACAGCAGAATAGATAATACATAAGCGCGCATGCGTATAAAATGAATAATGATAATTATATTGGTATACATCAATATTTATGTGTTTAGGTATGAATATATATATATATATATATATATATATATATATATACATACATACATACGTGCATATGTAAATATCTTTGTGTGTAGATATACATATATGTATGGGTAGTTACGGATGGGAGGTACGTGTGTAGGGGTGTGAGAGTGTATTTCATATAATACAAAATATGATTTAGAGACGTAAATATAGGATTGAATAAATAGATAAAAAATATAACAAGGTATTTGGGGGAAAAAAGGAATAGAAGTAATAAAAAAGA
The DNA here is from genome assembly GCF_001194135.2 of Octopus bimaculoides. Lineage (NCBI taxonomy): Eukaryota > Metazoa > Mollusca > Cephalopoda > Octopoda > Octopodidae > Octopus > Octopus bimaculoides. Next base: position 6,092,174 of record NC_069004.1, on the reverse strand, counting down.
ATAGAAGATTTAAAGAATAATAGAATAAAAATAGCTTGCTTTAGGGGATAAAATGAGCAATTCATATAAATACACACACCACGAATTCGAACAACTGATATCTGTCTATATATGTGTGTATGTGTGTGTGTGTGTGTGTGTGTGTGTGTGTGTGTGTGTGTCTGTGTGTGTATGTGTATATATTTATTTATTTACTTATATATCTATATAAATATATATATATGCATATATGTATACACATACACACACACACACACATATATATATATATATATACATATATATATACTACATACATATACAAACTTATTTATCTACATATATAAGATATATACATATATATATGTATATATACATTTATACATGCATATATATGCATATATACCTATACATAAATTCATGCGTAGATTTCCATCTGCATATATACATATATTATATATAGATACGTTTCCAAATGCAAGATAGATGCATTAAACATCTAAGAAAAAAAATTATATATATATATATATATATATATATATAT
>NC_069004.1:6085025-6090602 GCF_001194135.2 Octopus bimaculoides | reverse complement strand
GCATGTATGTGCATGTGTGTGTGTGTATATATATATATATATATATATATATATATATATATATATATATATATACAATTACGCAGGCATATGTTTATTCTTACAAGTATTACATCTTGGGTGTACAGTTATATGTACGTCATCTTTGTGTGTAGAGCGCCACCTAGATCATCATATTCGCGTTTGTTTCCAATATATTTATTAAATTGCTACTATACTGCATAGTATTACTAGTTATGAAATACAGAAAACATGTAGGAGAAATGTTTAAATAAACACAAGAATATAGCATTTTATGGTTGCTTGGAATCCTGCATTGGTGTTCCACGTGTGTTTGGATTCTTAACCAGAATGGATCATCAGGGGAACGCCATTAGTAGGGGAGGCTGAAAAGTTGAAAGAGGGCGTCGGAAAGAAACCAAGGGACTTTGTGCTAAGAGAAGTTAAGAGATGTTGAGTGGGTGTGGGTATGAACATGAGTTAAGACTCTTGTGAAATTGTTAGGAGGAATGAAGGAAGGAATGACAGAATGAATGGACACGTTAGAAGAAAGTGACAATTGAGAAATTAGCCATTGGCGATGGAGAAACGAAAAGCGAAAAATAAAAAAATAAAATTACAAAATTGAAAAATGACGAAAATTGGAAAATAGAAGAAAAATGATGAAAAATGATGAGAAAATGATGAGAAATGATGAGAAATGATGAATGAGGAAAAATTCATTGACCTAGAGAGTGGCAAAAGTGTTATTCAAGCTTTTGTCACATCAATCCGATGATGTACAGATGTCTCACTACTAATTTCCTTTCTTGATCTGTTTAGTATTTTATAATGTCCTTTGGCGATGGACAAGTGGAGTGAAAAGTCATATCTGCGCCATTGCAAGGATGAAAGTAAATGGGAATAATCGACAGAACGTGAGACCGTCATCACCGTCGTGTGTGTGTGTGTGTGTGTGTGTGTGTGTGTGTGTGTGTGTGTGTGCGTGTGTAGTGTGTGTGCGCACATGAGTGTGTGCGTGAGTAAATATTTAAGCATGATACACATTCTTGCATTAATTTTAATATCATAGCTATTATTATTTCCCTTTTCATCAACATCATTATTACAATCGTTATATTTATTGTCATGGATGTTGTTGTTGTTTTTGTTTTGTGGACAGAATCGTTAGAGCGTCGGAGAAAATACTCAGCGCATTTCTTCCGACTCATTACGCTTTGAGTTCAAACTCCGTCATAATCAACTTTACCTTTCGTCCTTCAAGAGTCGATGAAATGAAGTGCCAACCAAGCACTGGCATCGATGTAATCGATTATCCCACTCACTCAAAGATTGTTGGGTTTGTGCCAAACTTGGAAGTAATTATAGAGCCAAGTCGCTTATCTATGAATATGAGCTGTATTAATTCACTCGACGGTGGTCGTGTAGTGCAATAGTTCTTAAGATTTTGGTGCACCTGGCCACTTTCTGAACTTCAATTACTTCTGTAAAGCTTACAAATGCCATTAGTTGCAAATAAAAACGTATTTTATTTACCATTTGTAATAATTATTAATTTCTGCTACGTCAGAGAAAAATGGAAGAGCTTATAGTGGCTTCGGAAAGCAACCATTTTTATGCTGCATGAATTATTCCGTAGTGAAAGAAAATTCTTTAAAGACATAATTTGTGCAGTTGAAGAATTAAGCTTTAAGGAATGGAAAACTTTAAATTCAATAATGACTTTTTATATTAAAAAACATTATTCTTTGAAACGTAAAATACACAGTTACAAAATATATTTTAATAATTGCCACTTTATTCACTGCGAGCCTTGTGGTGGATACAAATCTAAAATTTTTCAATATCTGGCTGAAATTGCCGTTAGTAACATATAAAGACTACCTTTCCTTACAATATGAAAGTAGCTGCGAGCTTTTCGTAGTTGATTATTCACTTGGTTAAAGCTAGATTTATTACGTGGGGTGGACGGAATCAATATTATACAGCTTCATATAACTTTATTTCCTTTTAAAGTAGAGTAAACTAAGCTGATATTTCATTACTTTTGTTTTCAATATTTGAATCTATTCCATATATGATTTTAAGCTTAAACTCTTTCATCATTATGTAATTCAGTGAGGTTATACTGTAAATTAATGTCAACTTCAGCTGCATTTAACCCTCAAATGAATTCACCCCTCACCTCTCATATTGCTGTTCAAATGCTTTAAAAATATCAACATGCGGAGAAAGATTTTCGCCTTTCACTGAAGTGTCAATCGTAACCAAATTTGGAAACCACACCAATTTGCAACATCCTGTATTCAACACTAAATTGCTTGAGTTATCCAATGGATCCAATAGAAATCTTTGTACAAGAGATAGGATTACAGTCTTCGCCTTTAAACCGTTTGTTTTCGGAAATTAAACTTTTCAGCTACATTTAAGACGTAAAAGATATCACACCTGATACCAACCGACTTTTATCCAAGCTGTTTACTATTCATAAATGACACACTACTCTCCCAAAGTCAATTAAGAGACAAAGAAAGACAATTATATTTTTCATAACCAACACACCTCCTACACATAAGTGAGTATTACAAATCTTTGATCATTGTGAGTACAAAGTCCTCCCAAAAAACACGCATTAGAGACATAGTTTATGTGATAACATTGGTATATTTTATTACAATGGAAATATGTGTCTTGCAGCAATAGTTCTTCCACTTGAAACAAAATTCTTGCAGACACACAATTGTCTGTCTGTTTGTCTCTGTGTGTATATATATATATATATATATATATATATTTGCACGGATTCTAAGAATCAAGGCACGTCAACACATAAGAAACCAGAAAATGGCTAGGTACAATGACATACAGCTCGCGATGAAACAAAGCAGCATTGTAGACTTCAAGTGTTAGCAGGTTACTGTAGATATGCAAGCACTAAATCCAATTTGTAACCATCTATTGTATTACATCGAAACGTAATTAACATTATGATCCGTTCTAAATACAAATGTGTTAGAGTGAAACATAGGCATTTTATTCAATGTACGTCCACTGCATATTTCTCATAGTGTTAATCTAAATGAGTTACTGTATGAAATATATCAGAATTTCAATAAAATCTGTTATTGAAGGTAAAGGATTGTATATTATGATGCAATCTTTTACAACTACATTATATAAATTTCTACCGAAACAGCTGTCGTAAATTCTATACGCCATTCGCGTTAACTATTTGACATATATACATAGATACACACACACGTTTGTGTGCGTGTATATATATATATATATATATATATATGAATGAACATCTTCAAATACCTCATATACATATATGTATGGATGCATATATATATATATATATATATATATATATATATATATATATATATATATATATATATATATATATATATATACTGCATTTATGTATAAATATAGATGCTTGTTTATTCGTGTATATATACATACGTAAACCTACGTAGAAGCACACGAATGTTGCCAAATATATTTATTTCTCTGTAGATTGAAACAATGACAAACAACCTTAATCGAATTTGGCCCCTTATTGTTTGGGGTCTCATCAGCCATGTCTATATCAGCTGGCGTATTTCAGAGAAAGCATTGGCCAATCTCTTTCTACTTTCATCAATTTAGGTAGCTTGAAAGAACTGGAACTAGTAATTTCAATGCCAAAAGTGTTTAACCCTTTATTCAATAAGTATATAAAGGGTTACAGAACAGTTTTCTCTCAACTAAACTCCCATCACAAATTACTAATCAATCAGATAATCCGAGTCTACAATAAAATAGCTTGATCAAAATAATAATATCCTTTCTTCTATATGCACAAGGCCTGAAATTTGGGGGGAGTGGGCCAGTCGATTACATCGACCCTAGTACTCAACTGGTACTTATTTCATCGACCCCGAAAGGATGAAAGGCAAAGTCGATCCCGGCGGAATTTGAACTCAGAACGTAGCGACGGGCGAAATAGCGCTAAGCATTCCGTCCAGCGTGTTAACGGTTCTGCCAGCTCGCCGCCGTAGAAGCAGTTTTAGTATCAAATGGCAATCTTTATGTCCAACTTAACGTGGATGTTTTGGATACAACGCCTAATACTGCGTTACTTACCTTGAGAGGACTTCTCATATGGATTCATGATGCATAAAAGCTCTCATATTTATAGCGTTGGCAGACGAACGAGTATCGTCGGCTACGGGCGCCGAAACTGCCAGATGCCCTGATTTCTACCTACCCAATCACCTCTGTAGCAGACGACCGTTAGCCGCTCACAAGCGGAATCTCACTGCCAAGAATATATAGAATCTCAACGACCTCGTAAAAAGCCAGCAGGTTTATTTTTTTTTAATTATCATTAGAGACAAAAACACTATTAATGCCAAAAAGCAAGAACACCGAATACTGCGTTATTTGCCTTGAGAGGATATCTCATATGGACGCATGGTGCATAAAAGCACTCATATTATATCGTAAGCCTGCTGAATATTTGTGATATCAGTGCCTAAAAAGAAACTCTATGTATTGTTAGTAGTGAGGTTCGGCTGATATGCAGCTACCGTGCGTCTGTTACGGAAGAGTCTGAGTAGATTGAAATCACGTGATCTGACAGTATCCGGCCTCCGTAGCAAACGTTTTCGTCCGGCAATGATATACATACGAGTACTTTTATGCACCATGCATCCATAAGAGAAATAATACAGCATTCTATGCTCTAACAAAACATCTACGTTGAGTTGGATATTAAGATTGCTTTGAAATACCCTCGTCATTTATTGAGATGTTATGGTTTCGAACTGGAAATCTCGTTGTTGTTAGTGAGCCTTTTAACCGCATAGCTATATGCAAATCTATATACACGCACACTAAAAAAAAATTTTTTAAAACACGTCGTCTCTCTCACTCTCTCTTTTTTTTTTTTTTTTCGTATCTAGTTTTGAAGATAGAAGTAAATTAATCAAAAATTATAATCAACTTCGAATCACTTTTGTTTGTTGCTGGTTTATATCTCTGATTCCTCATTATTATTATTATCATTATTATTATTATTATTGTTATTATTATTATTATTATTATTATTATTATTATTATTATTATTATTATTATTATTATTATAGTGTCTTATTTTTATTCATTTCTACTTCCCTCGCATTTACTGTGTACTTCTTCCTCTCTTTCTTCCTCCTTTCCTTCCGATTTCTATCCACATCCCACTATGTCTGTTTGTCTTCTATCGTTTTCTATATCTTTTGCTCTCTAATTTTCTCAGTCACTCCTTTTCATCCTGTTTATATATTTTAGCTCAGTCACTTCTCTTCTCTCTCTTTATCTCTCCAGGCCTCTTTTTCTGTCTGCCTTTCTCTCTCACTCTCTTTCCTCTTTTTTTCTCTCTCTCTCTCACACCTGCTCTACTCTCTCTCTCTCTCTCTCTTACTCTCCCTCTCTCTCTCTTACTCTCCCTCTATCTCTCTCTCTCTTATTCTCTCCCCCAGTCTCTGCGGTTCATTTCACATCTTCATACTTCATCGTATTTTTGTGTTCATAAATTTAGTATTT
>NC_069004.1:6081162-6084404 GCF_001194135.2 Octopus bimaculoides | reverse complement strand
AGAATGTAATCAGGGGAGTGCAGCTGCTTAAATTTCTTTCTGCCGATAATTCTTATCTTTTGCGAATGTTGTGTTTGCATGTCTGCATAGACGTATGAATTCATATGCATATAATTATTTATCTACATGTACATACGTACAAATACGCACAAGATATATGTACATCTGCGGATATACGCACACAGACGCACGCTCGCACGCACACATCTATCTATCTATCTATCTATCTATCTATCTATCTATCTATCTGTCTGTCTATCTGTCTGTCTGTCTGTCTGTCTATGTATCTATCTATCTATCAATCTCTCTCTCTCTCTCTCTCTATATATATATATATATATATACACACACATACAAATGCGCGCATACATATAGATAGAAAGACAGAAAGACAAACAGACAGACAGACCGATGGATAGATAGATAGATAGATAGATAGATAGATAGATAGATAGATAGATAGATAGATAGATAGATAGATAGATAGATATTAATTCAATGCTATTTAGAATACGCAAATACGTTCACAATTTTACACCATTCAAACGCAATATTACAACAGAGCCTCAAACGTAAAATATAGTTTCGAAAAGGACTTCTTGGACAGCAATACAAACTCAGTGCCGAAACAAACTTTTTTATTATCAACCAAACTCCATCTTTAAAATCGTATCGCAGTGTTAGATTCGGGGAAATCCATATTTTCTTCCTGCCCAGTAAACATATATAGCTATAACACCATATTGTCAGCATTAAACCTATAGCTAACACAAATCTTTCCTTCTGACGGCGAGTTGCAAGTTACAAGCAACAATCTCTCACAGAGTAAGCAATAAAATTTATATCAGAACTAAAGATTCCAGGCGGCAGTTATATATATACACGTAGATATATATTACCATAAATTGATCCGTTCCTTTATTCGTTGCATTTATTTGCTTACTTGTAATTTTTATATGTCAATCTGTATACTTGCAGTTTTACACACATTCCACGTAAATATATCAATCTCCTATCCACAATGCAAATACGTTGTATCAAATACAACACATCATATATATATATATATATATTCTTTTATTATTTTCTTGTTTCTTGTTTTTTTGACCGAAGCCATGTTACACCAACGTCTTTAAGTGTTGTAGTCGAATATAATCGATCTAATACTTATTAGGCCTAGTACTTATTCTATCGGTGTCTTTTTGCCGAATCGCTATTCTGATGTTTTTTTCTCAATTTTTGTTTTCATTTCTATAGTTAGTACTCTATCAGATTTTAATATTATTCCTAAATACTTATAATTCTCTCCTCCTTTCAATGATTTAATGCTTGGCCATCTGGTAATTGGATGCCTTCGCTGTTGACTACTTGTCCCCCTCCTCATCACTAATATTGCACACTTATCTATGTCCAATTCCAGGCCTACATCTTTGATGAAGAGTCTTTATTATGGCGGCGAGCTGGCAGAATCGTTAGCACGCTGGACGAAATGCTTAGCGGTATTTCGTCCGTCGCTACGTTCTGAGTTCAAATTCTGTCAAGGACAACATTGCTTTTCATCCTTTCGTAGTCGATAAATTAAATACCAGTGAAATACTGGAATCGATGTAAACGACTAGCTACCTCCCACCAAATTCCAGGCCTTGTGCCAACGGTAGAAAGGAATATTAACAATATTATCATTATTATTTGTAATAGTAGTTTTAGTAGTAGTAGTAGTAGTGTCTTTTTTGTTCGATGCACCATCATGACGCCATCACCATGATCTTCACCTCCATGGCTTCCATCACTATCACCACGACCATCAACAATTTTTACCGAAATGTTGAGCAACAATAATAGAAATTAAAACAACAACGACAACAACATCATCTAGAATAGTCTATACTAATATATCTATTGGTCTTGTGTCATGTTTATTTGTTTTCGTTACGTTTTTGACGTTGTTTTTTATTGACTTCAAAATTATTCATTTCATTTATTCCTTTTCTTTCTTTCGTTTTCTTTTTTCGTATTCAATATTCTTCGCCATTTTTCATTTCCTTTATCGAAGGCGCAATTTCTTAAAACCCTCGACAGTCTTAAATAATTTTTTTTTTTTTGTCTTTCTTTCATTTGACCCTGAAGTAATTTGGTTACTTTCTCACTAATTGTAGGTTTGGAAGAAGAAAAAAAAACAGAAAACACCTTCGTGAAAATCAATAATAATACAGCGTGATACCATCAGTTGCTTGAAAAAATGCTGCAGCGTATGGTGCTGAATAATTTCAAATTTGTTAAGCAATAGGTGTAAGACCTGGCTGTGTGGCTACGAAATTCGCCTTGCAGCGACGTAGTTTTTGGGATGAGTCCCACCGCACGGCATCTTCAACAAGTGTTTTCTATTTTAGCCCCTCTGGCTAATTTACCAAAGCCTTGTGAGTAAATTTAGTAAACGGAAACTATGAGGAAACCTGTCCTGTATATAATATATATATTTTATATATGCATATATATATGCATATATATATGCATATATATATGCATATATATATGTGTGTGTGTGTGTGTGCGTGTATATATATATATGTATGTATGTATGTATATATATAAACAGTCGTGTTGGGCACTGTTGGAAGAAATTTGATCATATCTCTACTGCATTCTGGCTCTGTGACAGAAATTCTTTCACTTGGGGGCTACAAAAACAACCGTAAGAATACCACATCAAATTATGTACAATGTATTTAAATTTAAAACGGGATGGCCACGGCTGGAACAACTTTAATCTTATGGTTGTTGTTCTGTTATTCAGTACGTCTTACTTGTTTCAGTCATTTGACTGCGGTGTGTATATATATACGACAGGTGAAAGGTGGTGGGATTGAACCTGGAACCATGTGGTTGAGAAGCAAGCTTCTTACTACGCAGCCCCGCCTGCCCTATGTACGCATATTGAGCACCATTGAGCCTCATACACCAGTGGAGCACCAGGAGAGTGGAATCAGGCTTGAACACGTCACATACAGGCTCCGTAGTCGTCTCGTCAGACTAATAACACAAGATGAAAGCAAATGTTTATTTACCGTTCCAAACACACCAAATATCGATTGATATACAATCATATTTGTATATAGATATATATATATATATATGTATATATATATGTATGTGTGTATATATGTATATATGTATGTATGCATATATATGCACATATGTATATATATATATAAATATGTATATATATATATATATATATATAT
>NC_069004.1:6077654-6079157 GCF_001194135.2 Octopus bimaculoides | reverse complement strand
TACGATAAATATGTATGTATATATGTGTGTATATATATGTGTGTATATATATATGTGTGTGTGTGTGTGTATATATATATATGTGTGTGTGTGTGTGTGTGTGTGTGTGTGTGTGTGTGTGTGTGTGTGTGGTGTATATATGTATGCCGAATACTGATTTCAAATTTTGACACAAAGCCGGCAATTTGGAGGGATACGTTAAGTCGATTACATCGACCCCAGTGCTCAACTGGTGGTTATTTCATCGAACTCAACTGCCCGTGCCTTGTCGCGATCACACCGTTGCTGCCTTAGAAAGCAACCATTTTGGAGAATTATTGTGGGAGTTTTTCTTGCGCATGGTAAAATAAAAGGCAGGACGGTCACGACTGGAATACCTTTGATCAATGGTCTGTCAAGATCGGGGCTGACCTGCAACCTAACAACATGATGAACTACAAAAACAACGACAGAACCAACTATAAACAACTAAGAAACCAGTTTGATGAAGGCTTAAAGTCAGATGGAAAAATAAAAAGAAATAAAACCATTGTATGAATTATTTCTTTGATTCACATATCATTATTATTATTATTACTATTATTATTATTATTATTATTATTATTGTTATTGTTATTATTATTATTATTATTATTATTATTGTTATTATTATTATTATTACTACTACTACTACTACTACTACTACTATTACTACTACTACTACTACTATTGCTAGTATTATTATTATTATTATTATTATTATTATTATTATTACGTTATTTTTATCGGATTTTTTTGTGGTTTCCTAGTTCAGAGTTGACCAAAGATATTCAGCAGCAACAACAACAACAACAATGACCACAGAAACACCAAATACTATAACAAGTACATCAATATGAAAGGCAAAAATAAGCGATTGCTACCAAATATAAAAAAAAGCCCCTAAAAAAACAAGCGCAAAAATAACAGCAACAATAAAAACAATAGCACCGAAAACAACAATAGTAACATGATCAAGAATAAAACCAACAAGTGCAACAACAACAACAACAACAACAACAACAGCAACTATAACAAATTGAATTATTCGACAATAGATCTTAACAAGCAAAGAATATAAAAAAATATTCTATATAATGTAACTTGAGTAAAATATAGGAGAAAAAAAAACAGCATTAAAATGGAATAAAGACGTCAACAAAATACATAAAAGAGAGAGTGAGAGAGAGATAGAGAGACAGAAAGACAGAGAGATAGAGAGACAGAAAGACAGAGAGAAAGGGTATAGAATGTTCTACGGCTTTTCGCTTTGGAGTTTGGGAGAGTTGTAAAGCTTCTTATAACCAGAGAACGGTCCTATGAAACGTCGACTTTGAGCATGATTATTCCATTGTGGCCTGTTTGTATTGTATCTCTATAATTAATTATATTGGGAGTTTTATTAACATACAGAAAAATGTTCGGAGATGGCAAATGATATATATATATACGTACGTACGTGTGTGTATGTGCATATATATATAT
>NC_069004.1:6077183-6077644 GCF_001194135.2 Octopus bimaculoides | reverse complement strand
CAATGAACTACAGATCACGGAACGAACACATAGGAAAACAGATAGCCACTTGGAATCAATCCTTCGTCAGCTGCTTCTATTCTAGGAGTAACAGGCCTGTAGTTCAACGGATTAGAATTCACAAATTTTCAGTACTTTACAGTAACAGAAAACTTACACAGACAGATCTATTGAACCATAGATGAAAAATCATTAAAAAAAAAAAAACTTTAAACAAAAATTTATATCTAAGACAACAGACGAACCCGTATCACGATAATTGAAGATTGTCCTGTTTTAATGTTTCGTTCGTGGAGGCGCAATGGCCCAGTGGTTAGGGCAGCAGACACGCGGTCATAGGATCGCGGTTTCGATTCCCAGACCGGGCGTTGTGAGTGTTTATTGAGCGAAAACACCTAAAGCTCCGTCAGGGGATGGTGGCGAACCCTGCTGTACTCTTCCACCACAACTTTCTCTCACTG
>NC_069004.1:6069996-6073537 GCF_001194135.2 Octopus bimaculoides | reverse complement strand
TGGTGGTGGTGGTGGTGGTGGTGGTGGTGGTGGTCAGTCTAGTGGCTGCAACGGTCCCTTAGGTTATAGTCGTCGTCGTCGTCGTGGCAATCGTGGTTGCTTCCGCCTTTTTTCTTCCTTTCTCCTTGTTTTAGCCACAGGTCATCTCTTGACCTGCTGACCAATGACCAACATTATTCCAGACCTCACCAATCACATGTTGTTGTATTCAGACATATTCTCATACGTTCTTAGCGACAGATTCTTTCATTTTTCTAAGACGTCAATTCTTGACAAGAATGTAGACTTCACTGTTATTTCAAGCACATCTAATGACTATAAATTCTATTTTTGTATCGTTAAAACTTAAAACGCATATACCCATATTCTGGCTTTGGGTAAAGAAAATATAGAAATATCAGTTAATTATGATTTTATTCAACGGATTCCCTTCTCAGATTCACAAGCTTATTGCAGCTGTCCTTCTCTTTCTTTCTAAATCCTGTAAAAGAACTCGGTATGTTGGGCCTTCAAGCAGATCTTTCGCGATATATTTAAAGCCAAGAACTGTCCAACACCCCTTATATTGCAAAATAGAAAACTAGAAAAATTTGGCATATCTTTAATTCCATGTTACACACGTTTCGTTACTGGATAGGAGTTACAAGGTGTATACATGTAGAAAAGATGTATAGAATCTCCTATCCGTAATTTTTCAAAGATTAAAAGATAATACAAAATTATGCTGAATGGTGCTGCATTTAGGTAAACTGGTAGAACTAATTTTGCCTTTCTTTTTCAATGTGCATGCAACGAAGAGGCAATGCAACGAAGAGGCAATGCAACGTTAAACATTCCCACAGTCTGGAATATTTTGAACACAACACTGCTCTTCTTCAGCTAAGCAGGAAGATGCACTTTGTGACCTCACTACTAAGATTTTGAATATTCTTTTATCACAAGAGAAAAAGATTTTGTTAATAATATTCCAAATGTAAACGATGGGCACTTTTGTCATTTGGCATTCGGCTGCAGTTCTGTTCTCTTTCAATAATAAGCCACAGCCCGTATTACAACATGTAGCTGCCAACTATCAACAGTTTTGACTAGCACGTTTGGTAGTTTCCTTCTTGATTGCTATTTACAATTGAAAATCGATCTAAGAAGCATTCTCCATTAATTTATATAAATTTTCAGCCTTCATAATTCTTTCGACTGGCCGTCCACTAGTAGCGAGAAGAGAAACGAAATAAATCAGCTTCTATTTTCCCAAATACAGCCCCTGATTTCTAAATAGAGTTTAGACCAAAAATGTGAGACCAAAAATGTGGTTATTATATATATATTTATATTCACAATAATTTCAATCTCATGTAGGATATATCTGTCTCCCAATTAATTAATATCCAGCGGTAACTTAGCATCAGTGTATTAATGTGTTCAAAGCTTGCCTCACTATGCTAATTTTTATCATCAAATATTACGATTTTTCAACGGACAAAAAAGTAATCGAATCCCGACGATGGTTTTAACGAATGCAAAAAATCTAATCCCTTTTCGAATTCCATCTGACGACTGCAAGCATACGTGTATATATTTATATATGTATGTGCGTATGTATGTATATTGAGCAAGGAACTTTAGGTCACGTTGCTCCAGTTCACTCAGCAGGCGAATATATGAGTGGTCCCTGCATTTCGAAGACTCAGGTGTGTCACGTTCTGTGTCACGCTGAATCTGTCTGACGACTACATTATGAGTACGCGTGTGCGTGGAGTGCTCGGTCACTTGCACGTTAATTGAATGAGCAGGCTGTTTCGTTGAACGGAGCTACTGGAACTCTTATCGTTGTACAGTCGTAACCGATGCAATGCCAGGACATCTATCTCTCTCTCTCACTCTCTCTCACTCTATCTATCTATCTATCTTTCTCTCTCGATATATATATATATATGTGTGTGTGTGTGTGTGTGTGTGTGTGTGTGTGTGTGTGTGTGTGTGTGTGTTTGTAATTCACACAGAGTTTGAATGAGGGAGATGAATAGAAGTACAAATAGACTCTTAGATGGAGAATTGCGGTTGAAATCTTACAAACGAGTCAAGAAATGGAAATGCAGTTATATTTAATGATATAGATGTAATGATAGAGATATCTGTAATAATAGGGACACGGTAATGATAGAGTTAAGGTAATGATAGATGCAGTGAAAACGACGAAGTGAAATGATGACGTAACAAGTAATGTCGTTAAGAGACGGCACGGAATAAATGACGGGCAAGTCGCTGGGCAATAGATGTGTGTGTGTCTGTGTGTGTTCGCACGCATGCGCAATGGATGAAGAGTGATTGGCGATGATAGAAAATCAGTGTTCTAATGAAAGTGGGGAGGGGATAAAAGAAAAATCTAAAATAAGAAAAATTAGAATTCATTTATTTCTTTTTTCTTTTTCTGCTTCTTTTTCTTCGTAGTTGCAGCGTTTCATTTCTTAACGGTTATGCGCTGTCAGTGTTGCTGTTGTATTTTTTGCGTGTGTGGTGGCACAAAGCCAGCAATTTTCAGGGGTAGAAGTCAAGTATATTGACCCCAGTACTCAACCGGTACTAATTTTATCGACCTCAGTCAGCCTCGGTAGGATAATAACTAAGAATTTTAAAAATCTCAGAACAAATACCCTTAATCATTTTGTTCGACGCGCTTATGATTCTGCCAGCTCATTGTATTAATATGGATTTCGATTTTTGGCACGTGTGTTTATATGTCTGTGTGAAATAGTAAACGAGAAAACGCGGAAAGAGAGAAAGGGAGATATAAATGATGACTGAGACAGACAGACAGAGACAGACAGAGACAGACAGACAGACAGACAGACAGACAGACAGACAGACAGACAGAGTTTGGGAGAAAGAGATACAAAGGGATAGAAGATATTCGGTGGATTGTTTGTCTCAGAAGAGTACATTTTTGCAAAAATAAAAATATAAAAATTAAGATAAAAATGGAAATATAAAAACAACAACAACAATAATAATACAACAACAATAACAACAACAACGTCAATGTTAACAAGCTAAGATCTTCATTATATCAAAATGTAAGGGAAACATCTAAGAAGCATTTTGAAAATTATTCGAAGTGAAATTGAAGAGACTTGTTAATTGAGATGGATAACACTTCAGAGAAGAAATGTGTTTCTTCCAGCTCTGATATATTGAATAAGAAAGCAAATATATAAATATATGCATAAATAAATATATAAATATATAAATAAATAAAGCAACAAAAGGATATTTTAAAAAATGAAAAAGAGTAGTTCATAAGAATTAACATGCGAGGTTTAATTACTGTGAATAAAACTGAAATGTTGATAAGAGCGATGTCGATTTTACATGCAAAGAATGTAGTTTTCACTCGCGCGCGCGCACGCACACACACACACACGCACACACACATACACACACACACACATACACACACACATACACACAATCTGAAAGTGAAAACTAAATTTAATTAGCTTAATTAATAATAGGAATTCTTTTTAAATTTGGCAGAAAAACTGAA
>NC_069004.1:6068171-6069733 GCF_001194135.2 Octopus bimaculoides | reverse complement strand
GCCCCACTGGCTCAGAGGAAGGTGAAATCGGCTTTTTCAGCTTCTTTTCCTCTTTTGTCTTCAGGGACGAAATTTCCTTATGTCCAAAGTTCGTCAGACAATTACACAAATATCTGAAACTATTTTTAGAACATACCTGTTCAAAGACACTCAAATTCTGGCATTATTGGATTGAAAAGAATCACCATTCGTATCCAGATAAAGTTCGGGATGGGCGTTCACAAACACTACTGGGATTTCTTGAATCTTGTCAGACAGGCTTTAAGGAAACCCTTAATACAAGTGGAAAGAAGTCCTGGAATAACCTCACAAATTCCCAACGTTACGCACTCCGATGTCTAGCTAATAACGATTCTATTGTTATTAAAATGGCAGATAAGAGAGGCACTATTGTAATTATGGACAAGAGTGAGTATATTTCAGCTTGTGAAGAAGTGACAAAACTTCAAATGAAGTATTACCTGCCGATCCAAACCCCAATCACTGAGAGGAACTTGACAAAATAATTCTGGAAACGGAGGAAACCAATTTCATAAATAAGGCTAAATCCAGGATTTTACAGTCAGAAGAAAGACCACCCGTATTTTATGGTCTCCCCAAAATACACAAAAATTTCGGAAAATTTCCTCCAATGCGCCCAATTTGCAGCGGATATGAACGTTGTACAGCCAAAATTTCGTAGTGGCTGGATGGCTTTCTACTCCCTGTCGCAAAAATGACTTCCCAGACAAAAATGACGGTATCAATGAACCGTAACCAGAGTATTGGCTCATAACCATTTTCTTCTTCTTCTTCTTCTTCTTCTTCTTCTTCTTCTTCTTCTTCTTCTTCTTCTTCTTCTTCTTCACCTCCTCCTCCTTCACCCCTCCGCCTTCATCTCCATCTTTTCCTTTCGTACTTTCGTTCTTCACCTACTTCTTTTCCTCTTCCACCTCCTTCTCCTCTTCTACCTTCTTCTCTATCTACTCTTCTTGCTCATTTTCCTTCTCCTCCCCTTTTGGTCCACCTCTTCCTTCTTCTCCAGCTTTTTCTCCACCACCAACTCTACCTCCTCTACCTCCTCCACCTCAGAGATGATTCTTAAACCGGACGACAGTCTAAATCTTTTTAACCATTACAATCCACCCATTTCGACCGAACCGACGCGGTTTCTGAAGCTGGGTAATTGAGACTGACGAGTGACGTTGCTTAACCAATCATTACTCACGCTGATGCTGTGTTACGTTATCTATTCATTTATTCATTTACTTGTTTATTTATAGGATATTACTAAAATTGTTTTAGTTGTCCTTGCTATACACCATTGTGTATCTTCTATTTTGTCTTTTACAAATCGTTTCATATATATGCTCACTTGATCATATCTTTCTAATGGCGCTCTTTTATTTCTTCTTTTTTTTGTTTTTTTGTCAATTATTATTATTATTATTATTATTATTATTATTATTATTATTATTATTATTATTATCATTATCATTATTACTGTTACTGTTATTATTATTATTATTATTATTATTATTATTATTATTATTATTATTATTATTATTATTACTATTACTATT
>NC_069004.1:6066178-6067802 GCF_001194135.2 Octopus bimaculoides | reverse complement strand
ATATATATATATATATATATACGTATATATAAATATATACGTATATATACATATATATTATACGCACATTTATAATTATGGAGCTATATATGTTCATGTCTCCGTTCCCTCTCCCTATATGTATGTATGCATGTATGTACGTACACCAGCACACAGATACACACACATACATGCATACGTACGTACGTACGTGTGCGCAAAGAGAAAAAGAAAGACAGACAAACCAGGGAGATGTATGATAAACAGATAAGCATATAAATGTCGAATATGATATGCAAATTATTATTAGTAGTAGTATTAATATTACTACTACTACTATTATTATTATTATTATTATTATTATTATTATTATTATTTATTTATTTATATTTTTGACATTTCCCCTTTTAATGTTTCCAGACCCATCCTTATTTCTGAGCAACAATGTAACAATATATATATATATTAATAATAATAAATAGATAAATAAATAGACAAAAAGTTAACTCTAAGGGAATGTCGCTTTTTCTTCCCCTAATATGGTGCCGGGAATAAAAAAAAAATTTTGTTATCCTGTAAACCATACATGAAAGGAAAACCATCGCTACATTGTATTGGTTGGTGCTGAGATATACATAAAACATGAACACATACAATGATATGGTCTCCATGATGGCGGCTTGGATGTCGATGGCCGTGGCGGCGGTGGTAGCGGTGGTGTTTTTTGTAATGGTGGTGGTGGTGGTGGTGGTGGTTTCGGTGGTGGTAGGTGCTTTATGGTTGTTCTGGTGTTGTTAGCGATGTTGTTCTAAGGACTGGGTCGTAGATGTAATGGTTGTCGTTTAAACGGCTTTAGTGTTCTTTGCCAAACTAATGATGGTTACGAGCGGTAAAAATCTTCATTTTATTTGGTATTATTCACTCAGTGATAGAACCAAAATCCTAGCGTTCTAAATCTTGAATTGAGAGAGTTTATTTTTTTCTTTTTGTTCTTTCTTTTTCTTTGGTGGGTCATCATGCCTATGACAAACTCACGCGCCGGTTCTACTCCATTTCTCCATTATACATTTGCCAATTCTTGAGCCATTCAACAAATTAACTAATCGATCGGTTTTTATTAACCGTCCAACCACCAATCAATCATTAGGTTTCTCTACGTCATTTCGTCCTCATTGGTGATATCATCAATACTGTGTCCTCTCTACACCGGGTCGTTTTCTATATACATTAGTGAAATTTAAATCAATAACAGAAACACAGCAGAAAGAAGAGCATGACCATAAGATACACATGCACCGATTCTACTTCACTTTTTTATTATTTATTCGTCTTTACCTTCCCTTCTTTCGGGATCGGTAAAATAAGCACAAACTAGACAGTGAGGTCGATCTAACTGGCAAGACAACTTCTTGCAAATTTCAGAGCAGAAATAAGTATTTATTTGCCAATTACAGTTCTTTTTCTGCCTCAACATTGGTAACCG
This sequence comes from Octopus bimaculoides, assembly GCF_001194135.2. Taxonomy (NCBI): domain Eukaryota; kingdom Metazoa; phylum Mollusca; class Cephalopoda; order Octopoda; family Octopodidae; genus Octopus; species Octopus bimaculoides. The sequence continues at coordinate 6,066,340 of NC_069004.1, read as the reverse complement.
ATCGGAAACAGCCGTAAGACATGTTACGCCACTTATTTTATGTGATGCTTTGTATTAACAAATAAGCTATAAATGTGGTCCAATCTAGGTGTTTGTTAATCTGACGTTTTCTCCATTTTCTGATTATATTTATATATATATATATATATATATATATGTATA
>NC_069004.1:6065082-6065878 GCF_001194135.2 Octopus bimaculoides | reverse complement strand
ATATATATAGTTTCTTAACTCTTGAACTCGAAGTAGATAAAGCCTTACAGAATAACTCGAAAGTTTTTCTGTCAAAAGTGTTTTTAACCTAATTTTTACTTCCTATTATTTACAGCATTTTGACTTCATTTTTTCAATTGGCATAAACCAATTATTTCACGTTCTCTCGAAGATTCTTAGTTCTTATAACGTAAACAATACGTGCACCACCACCACCACCATCCTCCCCACATACACAAATGGCGGGCTACCAATTTCATTCACTCACCAGACACTGGTCGGCCTGACACGTTAGCACAAAGCACTTACGAAAGCTGCCACGTCGTGAAAATGTACCCCAAACCACGTAGTTTCCAAGCGAGCTTCCTAACCACGTAGACATGCCAGCGTCTATGCATACACGTCGAAAACTAACGAGGATCTAGTTGACAGAGTTGGCATTAGATATAATGAAGCTGTAAGCTTTTAGCCGGAGATAGGGAACAGAGGAGAAAAAGGTGTGTTGGTGAGCGCTAAGGGGACGATTTATTTAACGCCAAGGGCAATCCTTCATGGAAACGGGAAAATGTCAATAGCGTTGACAGAAGTGATGCAGATGGAAGACGAAAATGGTGATATCAACGATGATGATAGATAATAGGGAAGATGGCAGAGATTTAAGTAAAAGTGATGAGAGATTGGAGAGATTGTAAATGGCGGCGGTGGTTATGGCGGGGGCTAGTAGCATCGCTGTGACTGACAGCGGCGGTGGTGGTGGCGACGGTGTTAGTGGCTGTGATGATTGGTGGTGGTGGTG
>NC_069004.1:6062419-6064938 GCF_001194135.2 Octopus bimaculoides | reverse complement strand
GTAGCGGTAGTGGTGGTGGTGGTGGTGATGTTAGTAATGATCGTGTTAGAGATGGTGGTGGCTATGGTGTTGTATATGGTGATACTGTTGATGTAGGTGGTGGCGGCGGCGGCGGCGGCGGCAGCGGTGGTGGTGGTGGTGGTGGTGGCGGTGGCGTTGATGACGATGAGGATGATAATGCTGATGATGATGATAACGATGAAGATGGTGAAGGTGAAGGTAAAGATGATGATGATGATGATGACGATGATGATGATAGACACATTGTTTTGATGCTCTTCTTTTCCCCCGTTTTTCTTTCAACAGTTAATAATTGTACAGTGTTGTGTCTTTTCTCACCTGAAACCAAACAGAATCACTCATTTATCATGGTTCCACAACACCCACTCTTACATTACTCGCAGAAAAACAAATGCAAGCATTCTTAACGTGTTACAGTCTTCGTTTAAGAAGAAACGAGATTCTACGTGACTTCGCCTCTATGGAGATATATTGGACAGCGAAATTAGATCGGCATTCTATAATACCTCGAACACATATATTCGCTTTCTCTCTCTCTCTCTCTCTTTCTCTCTCTCTCTCTCTCTCTCTCTCTCTCTGTGTTTGTGTGTGTATATGTATATGCATATAGATATGTATGTATATATATGTATATATATATATATATATATATATATATACATATATATATATGTGTGTGTGTCTGTTCAGGCGTATGTGAATGTGTGCGTGCGTGCGTGTGTGTGTCTACATGGATATATGTGTGGATATATACATGCGTGAAATGTGTGTATATGTATATATGGATAGAATAGAATAGAATAGAATAGAATAGATAGATAGATAGATAAGGACGTATATAGATAATTTTTCATGCCATTTATCATATACATATATATATATATATATATATATATATATATATATATATATATATATATATACACACAGAAATACACACCCACACACATACACATACATACACGCATATGGAATCGCGTGCACACTCTCTCACACACACACACATAGAAAACTTGAAAAAAATATATTGTCCTTGAGTAAGATTAAATACGTTTCACTTCATGTCTATTTTCCAAAATTATACATCCATTTGCTGCATGATATAACACCTGAGGACATCCCGCCTTTGCTTGCTATCACAGCCTTAACAATGCGTTGAAAAATTACTACTTTATTCGAACAGCGATATAAGGTTGCCAAGAATCGACCGACAGAATTCACCTCAGATGACAAACAGCCTAAGAATTCTCAAGAACTAACGAATGATCTAGACTTTTAAATGCATTTTATTTTGAATATACGAATCTTGATTCCCCCAGAGTCTGAATTCATTTATAATCGGTCTGAGTTAGTTCTGCAATTTGACCTGAGCTAAAAAGCTGAGAAACTGGTGGAGTAGTATTAATGGTTACAGGGTCAGAGAATCACATTGCCCTGTGTGGTTGTGTGGCTAAGAAGACCGCTTTGAGTACAGTTGGTTCTGTCTCTCTGCGCGGAACCTTCGGCAAATGTTTTTCACCTGCTATGGCCCCGGGCCGAACAATGCCTTGGGAGTGAATTTCGTAGACAGAAACTATTTGAAAACTCGTCGTATTGTGTGTATGCGTGCGTGCGTGCGTGTGTGTGTGTATGTGTGTGTGTCTTTTCCTAACGTTTAACAACCGGTGCTGGTTTGTTTACGTCTTAGCGATTAGGATATAGAGACCGATATGATATATACCGGAGTTTAAGTAAAAGGATCACAAGGATCAATTTCTTTGCCCCAGCATGGTCGCACTCAATTTAGATAAAAAATAAAAGATATTAACTTCAAGCTTTGAGTTCAAATCCTACCGAGGTGTATTTTGCCTGTTTTCTTTCCTTGGATCTATGAGATAAATTAGAAATTGAGTACAAGTGATCGATCAAATCGTCTACCCTTATAGCTTATATTTGAGGATCGATCATATTTAAAAAATCGACAATAGTAGTAGTAGTGGTGGTAGTAGTAGTAGTAGTAGTAGTAGTAGTAGTAGTAGTAGTAGTAGTAGTAGTAGTAGTAGTAGTAGTGGGGTGGAGTGGTGGTGGCAGTGGTGGTGGTGGTGGTGGTAGTAGTAGTAGTAGTAGTAGTAGTCGTGGTGGTGGTAGTAGTAGTAGTAGTAGTAGTAGTAGTAGTAGTAGTGATGGTGGTGATGGTGGTGGTAGTGGTGGTGGTGGTAGTAGTAGTAGTAGTAGTACTAGTAGTAGTGGTAGTTGTAGTGGTGGTGGTAGTGGTTGTAGTAGTAGTAGTAGTAGTAGTAGTAGTAGTGGTGGTAATGGTGGTGGTGGTAGTAGTAGTAGTAGTAGTAGTAGTGGTGGTGGTGGTAGTTGTAGTAGTAGTAGTAGTAGTAGTAGTAGTAGTAGTAGTAGTAGCAGTAGTGGTAGTGGTGGTGGTAGTAGTAGTGGTAGTAGTAGTAGTAGTGGTGGTGGTATTGGTAGTGGTAGTGGTGGTAGTAGTAGTAGTAGTAGTAGTAGTAGTA
>NC_069004.1:6060280-6061210 GCF_001194135.2 Octopus bimaculoides | reverse complement strand
TATATACATACATGTATATATATATATGCATGTATTTATGTATGTATGTATGTATGTATGTATATAGAACGTAGATGCTTTATATTAATCTGTGTCCTCTTGAGACTCATCTGCTCGATCGTCTGCTCCAAAAGTGTTTGTTAATTTTATGAGTCAGAGACATCTGTAAATTTTGAAAAATGCTGAAAAATATTTTTGCGTAGTAAAGTAGTTACATACCAAAGCAGATTGGAATATAACATTTTTGGTATTGTTTATTCACCATTATACGCACATACATACATACATGCATACATACATACATACATACATATATACAGGTACACTCCATAGATATTAAAACCCGGAAAACCCTGACTGACAACAACTGGGAAATTCCAGAGAAACAGTGCTGTTGACAGGCTCTGCCTGAGAAGGAATGAAGGTGGTAGCGGTCTGAGATCACTGTGGATGGCCTTCGAATGCCGTATGGTATCACTCAGGCTAAACAACAGCAGCAAAAAAATATATATTGGGTTGTCCGGTAAGTTCTTGCCGATTTTTAAAGGAAAAAAAAGGTCAATAAATACTTGCCATTACATTTTTAATCAACCAAATATGAACCGTTTTATTGCACAGTGCGTCTCCATCTTTCCTTTTACTTGAAAATACCCTCTTCCCAGAATTGAGGTGGTTTCATGGCAAATAAGTCGAAAGGTAAGCTACTATAAATCGGCACGAACTTTCCGGACAACATTCCAGAAAAGTGAAGTGAACAACACTGTACGAGTTGGCAGTGAACTCACCAAGAAACATTCTTTTCCTGATGATCTCCTATACAGCCCCAAAACAGATAGGTTCTCTTACCTCAGAGAAGACCTGGATGGGAAGCACTCAGCATACAAAAAAAGAAAGACTATGCATGGGTATGTTGCCCGGAAGCTTGAAGAA
>NC_069004.1:6057286-6058108 GCF_001194135.2 Octopus bimaculoides | reverse complement strand
ATATATACACGTGTGTGTGTGTGTGTGTGTGTATACACAAATTTATGTTCGCTATTTTTTTACCATCTTATTAAAGTTTCTTCAGTTCTGGGCCTGAGTGCTTTTAGTCACTGCGCACTCAATGATGATGTAATGCACAAACACGCATACACACACACACATATGCATGTACGTACACACACACACACACGCACACATATATATTATACACATACGGGTTTATTATGTTAAAGTTAGTTTAAGAATAAGATTCAATGATGGGGTGAAATAATACTGAGAGTGAAGTAAATTTTATTGGAGACCATTTGTTAAATATCACTGCAAGTTTCACCGAATCTTTTACGTAACTCTTCGGGAAAGTGGTAGAAGCAGCCAACAATACAATTACCATTTTATACACATCTATCTATCTATCTATCTATCTATCTATCTATCTATCTATCTACCTATCTATCTATCGGTCTGTATGTCTATCTATCTATCTACCTGTCTGTCTGGCTCTCTCTCTCTCTGTCTCTCTGTCTATCTATCTATCTGTCTATCTATCTGTATAGCTCTCTGTCTATCTATCTCTCTGCCTATATGTCTGTCTGTCTGTCTCTCTGTCTATCTATCTATGTATTTATCTATCTAACTATCTATCACTCTATCTCTATCTATCTATTTATGTGCATATGTATATATGTATATACAAATATATATGTATCTATCTATTTATCTATCTATCTATCAATCTATCTATCTATCTATCTATCTATCTATCTATCTATCTATCTATCTATGTATATATATATATATATATATATATAGTGGAAATTTAAG
>NC_069004.1:6056025-6057276 GCF_001194135.2 Octopus bimaculoides | reverse complement strand
TATCTATCTATCTATCTATCTATCTATCTATCTATCTATCTACCTATCTATCTATCGGTCTGTATGTCTATCTATCTATCTACCTGTCTGTCTGGCTCTCTCTCTCTCTGTCTCTCTGTCTATCTATCTATCTGTCTATCTATCTGTATAGCTCTCTGTCTATCTATCTCTCTGCCTATATGTCTGTCTGTCTGTCTCTCTGTCTATCTATCTATGTATTTATCTATCTAACTATCTATCACTCTATCTCTATCTATCTATTTATGTGCATATGTATATATGTATATACAAATATATATGTATCTATCTATTTATCTATCTATCTATCAATCTATCTATCTATCTATCTATCTATCTATCTATCTATCTATCTATCTATGTATATATATATATATATATATATATAGTGGAAATTTAAGATAAGCTTATACTATAGATATTTAAACATTATATCTCTCTAAGAGAATGCGATAAAGTGTTCGCATAACGATCCATTGTGGATCGGCTTCCAAAAGCATTTAAAGCATCAAATGTTGAATTCCAAGTAGCTACAATTGTAAAACGTAGATTATAACTAAATATTTATTCTGATATTTATCTTAATTTTCCTCCACTGCATATGTTCAGTACAGAAAAAATAGTATTACTGTTAAGTACACAGCTGCAGGCTGGATAACGATAAACTAATTCACACACCAATAGTCGTACATCTTTTCGTAAACACAATATATATATAAATACGCGTTTGACTCCACCGGGTCTTTGTTGACCACCTTTTCCACCCTGTAAGGGCAATAATACCCGATGTTTCTGCTGTTTTAAAGGCGATACTGCGTTCGAAATGTTTCTTGTCTGTATTCGTACGATACACATTGGTCGCTTCTAGAAAACAGATGCAAGTTAGATTATAAAATCATGTGGGTGTTACATTTCTAAAATCTATCTATTTAGCGTTTAAAATCGACGCCCAATTTTATCAGCGGGCATTTCAGCTTAATGGTGAAGTCTTCAGTCGTTATCTAGGAGGATGTGGGTTCCATTCCCATGGCAGTTTGTTGACGAATAATTTTTTTCCGCCTTGTAAGGGCAACAATACGCATTTTTTTCTGTTATTTTAACAGTGATAATGCGTTAGAAATAACATTTTCTTGTTTGTATCTTACCATACACATTCAACGCTTCTCATAAACAAATGTAACTTTGTTCATATTCACATTTGGTGTGTATATATATATATATATATATATATAT
>NC_069004.1:6052353-6054399 GCF_001194135.2 Octopus bimaculoides | reverse complement strand
TATATATATATATATATATATGTATATGTATGCATATACGTCTGTGTGTTTATACATATGCACACACAAATATGCATGTGTGTGGAGTGTTTGTCTCTGCGTGTGTGTGCGTATATTCGATTCTAGAGAACAAAGACATTTATGGCCCACTTCTAAAAACATTTAACGTTATACAGACGACTGAACGTAGCATTGCTATTGTTTGTTTTGTCAGTTCTCTATTCCGGTTGGACGAAAGCAGGCTCACTGAATCAGTCGGAGTGTTTATATTATATAATAATCTAAAATTACCCAATTAGTTTCTGGTTTAAACAGCTTGGTAATTAGTGCACGGACACTTATGTAACACACCACAGAGCATACAATGTAGGATTCTCTATTAGTACCAGAAACACCATCGCCTCTGTCGTCACAGCTAATTACGTTACAATCGACCACTGGTGGAATGACTTCTTGCTCTGTCTTCTGGCTCCATATTGCAGTCAAAACTCTGTCTCTCTCTCTCTCTCTCTCTCTGAATTTCACCGTAACTGTTTGAAAACGTTAGTCGGAGTGAAGGGAAGGTTAGAAAAATAGATGGAATTCCGTCGGGTACGACGACAAGGTTTTCAGTTGATCCGATCAACGGAACAGCCTGCACGTGAAATTAATTTGTAAATGGATGAGCATTTCACACGCACACACGAATACACTTAACGTAGTTCTCAAGGAGATTCAACGTGACACAGAACCTAACAAGGCTGTCACTTTGAAATACAGGTACAACTCATTTTTGCTGACTGGATGAACTGGAGCAACGTGAAATAAAGTGTCTTGCTCAAGGACACAACTCATACGAACGTATCTGTACATATGTGCGTTTGGGCACACACACACACACACACACACACACACACACACACACACACACACACACACACACACACACACACACACACACACACACACACACACACACACACACACATATATAAAAAAAATTTTTTATTAGATCTATATTATCCTATCTACTCACAAATGTACACTCTGAATTTTCCTTTCCCTCTATCTCTTCCTGTTTTTTTTTTGTTTTTTTTTTCTTGTCCAACCTACTATCTGGTAGCGTCCAAATCTCTAACGGTTTTTTCAAATGAATTACGTCATAACCTTATCCAACTATAGTTATCATACTCGGTCATAATGTCTTACGTTTAAGATGGTTCCCATACATTCCCTGAGGAGAAGTTTACATTTTTAACATCGACGATTCCTATGGATCGCATAAATTGTAATTATTCGAAACATATGTCGGAAAAAAGTATGCAGTCATAACATGCGTTTACTCCATTCCTTAAATTTATATATATATATATATATATATATATATAGTAGCATATTCGTGTATATAGATATATATGTACATATGTCTATACACAGACACACACATGCATGGGTATGTATATATGTATGTATATATGTGTGTGAGGATATATATATTATGTATGTATGTATGTATCTATGTATCTATGTATGCACGTATGAATGTATGAATATATGTATGTATACATATATATATTTATATCCCTATATAACCGAAATTATTCACGCATCTCCATCGTCTATATTGCACAAAAGGCATAAAATATTTTTCTGTGTAATATTTCGGTTAAATATTAATGTTTCTGTTAACATAGGTTTTATAATACTGAAATTATTGACCTATCACGGCACGTCTGCAATCAACGTGACTACACTTCGACATAACTCTTCTTATATATATATCGCACTGTCTGTAGATTTTATCTATGTATTCATGTGAATACCAATTATATTTTATTATTATATTCAGGTATATACGCTTGTGAATTATTACCGAATACATATCTCTGTATCTATGTCTACATTTATGTATATATAGGCATATGTCTTTGTGCATACATACACGCACATATACCAACGCACATATGCACACACTCATATATATATATGTATATATGTGTGTATACATACATATATATATATATATATATATATATACATGTATATATATATATATATATATATATA
>NC_069004.1:6048955-6049658 GCF_001194135.2 Octopus bimaculoides | reverse complement strand
ACACACACATATATATACATATACATACCGAATGTTTTGTATTAAGTATTATCTGGGCGGTTTTATGGTTGTAGATTATTTCACACATCGATTGATGCAGCTTTAATAAACTATATCACACTTTACTGTGTGTTTAATTTGTTTTACTTCTTGAACTACTCAACAACTTTATGGCTTACCTGTTTTACTGTTCTTCGCTGATTGTCGTTATACGAGAATGATGGCGGCATGTAATCGCAATCCGCTAGCAGAATTATATTTCAATTATGTGCTCTTTAAATGTCCTTGGCGGCGAAAACCTATGTCTGCATTGTTAAAGATTTCACTAAGCAATTGTATGATATTGGATGATGTTGTATGATTTCTGGTTCGATAACTATCATATACACATATACATACATTCATATATTTATGTCCGTGTGTATGTGTGAGTATATATATACATATATACATGAGAGTGTTGATGTTATGGTAAATTGCCATATACATCCACCACTAATATCCCCAATCGTAAAATAAACCTAGAAACATTTCGTGATGTAAACTAGCTTTTACTTTCAACATATATGCACACATATTCTCAGAGTATTATTAAATTCAATTTCATTTTCGTGTGTATCTCAGGGATCATAAAACTTTTAACGGAAATTCAGTCAAGGTAATCGCTTCTTACTGTAAATGTTTTGCAATCTCTCAATTTACA
>NC_069004.1:6044223-6048847 GCF_001194135.2 Octopus bimaculoides | reverse complement strand
ATATACATACACATACATATGAGTATGCATAAATACATACACAAAATATATATGTATATAGATATATATAATATATATATATAATATATATATGCATGTATAGGTATGTATATATATATATATATATATATATACATATATACATGAGAGTGTTGATGTTATGGTAAATTGCCATATACATCCACCACTAATATCCCCAATCGTAAAATAAACCTAGAAACATTTCGTGATGTAAACTAGCTTTTACTTTCAACATATATGCACACATATTCTCAGAGTATTATTAAATTCAATTTCATTTTCGTGTGTATCTCAGGGATCATAAAACTTTTAACGGAAATTCAGTCAAGGTAATCGCTTCTTACTGTAAATGTTTTGCAATCTCTCAATTTACAATCTTAATTCCAAATACTTTTCCACTGACAATAATATAGATTCTTTTCCTACTCACAATCGAATTACTCCACCACCAAAAAATCAAATTCCCCTTTTGCAGTAATTATATTTCGAAAGCTTTAATAGTATACTAAATTCCGACCAAATAACAATAGGTACTATGAATTATATTGGACTGACTGACAATTACTTAAAACTTGATTTTTATGAATATATTCCTACAAACACGATATCAAAAATAAATACATAAATAAATTCTCAGCAATTCCATCAAACTCATCTTCATCTGTCTCAGTAAGTCTCTTTATTGGACTCTCTGCCTCTTCTTGCACAGTCTTACATTCTCCATTTTCTTTCAGTCTTCTTTCTCCGTCTCTATTTTTCTTCTTTTTATTTTAGAAATAAAATCTTTTGGCATTTGCCTGTGAGTGTAAGTTATTTCCATTTTTAACTTCCGTCTCAAAATTCTCCTCTGTCAGAGTGATATCTGATGGTTAAATCTCTTGAGATTTTGACTGTGATCGTATGTATGCGAATAAATCTGACTTTTAGTGTTCTCTTTACCAAAGGTGGTGTTCTGTCAGAATCGTTAGCGCGCCGTGAAAAATGCGTAGCGGCATTTCGTCCGTCTTCACGCTCTAAGTTCAAATTCCGCCGGGGTCGACTTTACCTTTCATCGTTTCTAGGCCTATAAAATAAGAACCAATTGAATACTCGGGTCGATGTAATCGACTTATATCTCTCCCGAAGTTGCTGGTCGTGTGCCAAAATTGGAAATCAGTTTTCTCTTTATCGTTTAGAAATATACTCTCCTGATCTTGTCTTGCATTTGTTCTGTATTCTATATTACCCATTAATGGACTTAAGTCCTTCCTCTGGAATCGTTGGCCTTGGGCCAAAATTTGAAGCCAATACAGACCCAACTCGTATACAGGATATGTAGTATCGGCGAGATTTGAGGGGAAAGTTTTCTTGGAAGTTTCTTATATATACCATCAAATACGGTATTTTGACTTAACCAACGGGTTGTCTCCTTCATATTCGTTCGGTTTTCCAAGTTACCTTGCTTACATGTAGCACTAAAGTAATGTTTGTAATTTTAAATATTTTCCACTGTCTTCAAAATCCAAAAGTAGAAGACCAAATCATCTGACTGTTTTTTTTTACGTAATCGATCCATGCAATTGCTAAACCAAATCATCTTCGCTTGGAATTTTTTAATAACGATTTTATCGATTAATAATTGGTCATTTATCTCTCTTGAATTTTCCCAGTGTCCTTTCGGTTCATTATGATGTAGTTATTCGCCTTCAAAGTGTGCCTTGATCGTATCTACAAAGATATTTAACAATCTCCATAGCAGTGGTAATCTCTATAACAATCTCCATAGTAATGTTAATCAAAGCTATCATCATCATCATCATCATCATCATCATCATTTATTATTATTATTTTGGTAGCGAGCCGGCAGAATCTTTAGCACGTCGGGAAAAATGCTTAGCGGCATTTCGTCCGACCTTACGTTCTGAGTTCAAATTCCGCTGAGGTCAACTTCGCTTTTCATCCTTTCGGAGCCGGTGAAATAAGTACCAATTACGTACTGGGGTCGATGTAATCGACCAGCCACCCCTCATAATTTTAGACCTTGTACCTTTAATAGAAAGGATTCTCCTTCTTCTTCTTCTTCTTCTTCTTCTTCTTATTATTATTATTATTATTATTATTATTATTATTATTATTATTATTATTATTATTATTATTATTACAACAGCTGAAAAGAAGTAAAAGAAACGATTAAAGAGCAGTAGTAGTAGTAGTAGTAGTAGTAGTAGTAGTAGTAGTAGTAGTAGTAGTAGTAGTAGTAGTAGTAGTAGCGATAATAATGATGACTTCTATTGCATTGAAGAGACGATATCAGACGCTGGGTACATTACAAGGAAGGACAATTTATAATTTGTGGGGGGATGGTTTGATAAAAGCTGAACGTACGAAAGAGAGGACAGACAGACAGAAGAAGAAGAAGAAGAAGAAGAAGAAGAAGAAGAAGAAGAAGAAGAAGAAGAAGAAGAAGAAGAAGAAGAAGAAGAAGAAGAAGAAGAACAACAACAACAACAACAACAACAACAACAACAACAATAATGAGAGCAATATCAACGTTATATAAGACATAAGTATTCGATATATCGATGCTTTGGAAGACCTATAAAGTTTTAAAGTTAAAAGTTAAAATGTTTAAATAAACATAGCAAATATTGAAGAAACTTAAAGAATGTGTCATACGTTTCCATCTTGAAATGAAGAATGGCGTGGAAGAAGAGAAGAAAAAAACAGAAAAAGCCAAAAGTAAAAATATCAAACAACCAAAAAAAAAATGAAAGAAAAGAAAAGTAATAAAACGAAAAAAAATAACAGAAGAAAACAGACTAAGGTTTATCAGAAAATGTAAACTCTAACACCATTAACCATAAAACAATAATAATAATAATAATAATAATAATAATAATAATAATAATAATAATAATAATAATAATAATAATAATAATAATAATAATAATTCGATACCAACACCAAGTATGTGAACCCATTTCTTTTTAATATGACTATTATTGATAATATTTATTATTATTACTATTATTATTATTTTTATTATTATTATTGTTGTTGTTGTTGTTGTAGTTATTGCTGTTGTTGTCGATTTCTTTAACTTGGAATTTGTTTATATATTTTTTTTAGCAATAATTTGATCGATATTGGTGATTGAAATGCTTTTAAAGTAGACTTGGAATCTCTTCTTGTGTTTTATTATCTTTTTCTTTTTTGGGCAAATTTATTACTTTGTTGTTTTGGGGCTTTTTTTTTCTTTCGATTTTTGAAAATTTTCGTTTTCTTTTTTAAATATATTTTTGGAAATTTTTGTTCTGAATATTTTTGTTCTGAATATTTTTGTATTTCATTTGTAATTTTTTTGTTTTTAATTTCATGTTTTTTTTTTTGGTTTGTATCTTTTTTTTAATTATTCCTATGATAAAACTAAAAAAAAAATTTTAATGGGGAGCAAATAAATAATTTCTAAATAAAACTAAAAGAACAATACATAAATAATAAACAAAAAAACAATATGTTAGAAAAGTTTGTCAAAAACGAAACGTAAAAGATATTTCAAAAATTAAACAAAAAAAAATGGATCGGTCGTAAATTGATTTAAATTTAGTTTCCAAAACTCTTAGCTGTGATCATATAGTAGTTGTTCTGTGCTTTCTTTTTGTTGGTTTGTTTTGGTTTTCTTTTTGCATATCGAGGGTAGGGGTGAATTTTTGAATGTGTGGTGTTTTGCTGTCAACATTATAATTTTCCTTGTTCTTCTTAGCGTTTAAATTGAGTTTAGAATTTGTCGTTGAAGAAGTGGCTACGTACTTGAATGAGTATACTGCTGATCTTTTTTATTGTTGTTATATCTAGTATTATTATCAATTGCATGTTGTTTTTATTATTATTATTATTATTGTCATCGTGTTGTTCTTATAGTTGTTGTATTGTTATAAGTGTTATTGTTATTTATATTTTTGCCTTCTTTTTTGCATTCTCATTAAAGACAATAGTGTTTTTTTTTCTCTTTCGTTATTGCTTGGCTTCGTTTTCCGCCTTAGAGGTATTTCTGTTTGTGTCGCAGTTTGTATATATGTGTGTGCATGCGTTTGTGCGTTTGAGTGTGTGTGAGTGCGCGTGTATGTTTTGTATGTATATCTATATATACAGATGTATATATATATATTATATATATATGTGTGTGTGTGTGTGTGTGTGTGTGTGTGTGTCTGTGTCTGTGTGTGGATATATATATATGTATGTATGTGTATATATATATATATCCATATATGTATATATATATATATATATATATATATATATATATATATATATATATTCATATAAGTATGATTAAACACACACACGCTAAAAGACACACACATAGACAAACATATTTGTCTATGAGTATATTCTGTATATATCCATACATTCATACATATACAAGCGGCGTATATAATTGCATATATATAAATGTTTATAATCTTATACGCATTATCAAATGCTCACACCCAAAAACACAATGAAATAACTAAATGTGTGTATCCGTGGATATATGTGTATGTATACAGTGTGTGTGTGTGTGTTTGTGTGTGTGTGTGTGTGTGTGTGTGTGTGTGTGTGTGTGTGTGTGTGTGTGTGT
>NC_069004.1:6040033-6041279 GCF_001194135.2 Octopus bimaculoides | reverse complement strand
TATATATATGTATATATATATATATATCTATATGTGTGTATGTGTGTAGATATGTATGTATATATATGTATAAATATATAAATATATATATATATGCATACATACATACAGACATACATCAACATCATCATCAACGTCATCATTGTTATTTTTATCACATCAGGCGACGAGACGGTAGAACCGTTTCTACGTTGAACCAAATGCTTAGAAACATTTCATTCGACCTTTCTACGTAATTTCGAATTCCATGGAGACGGTCTTCGAATTTCATCTGTATAAGCAAATAAAATGGCTACCAGTTGAGCACTCACCATTTTCTAGATTGCGCCTGTAGTACAAAAGAATAAATTAATTACGATTATTAAACGTATCTCCATTATTAAACGTATGACTATTAAACGTATCTCAACGGTTCTGCCCTCACTTCTGAACGAAGTTAAAAACTATGACATCAAAAATTTTTGGCCGCTATTTTTTTTAGCACATCAGCTGACCACATACTAGTTCTCTCATTCTATTTCGCCTCTTTGCCTCCAGGAACTACACTGGAATTTAATAGAAATCGCATTTAACAATGACCTTTGCAACCAATATACTATCGTATTTCAAACAATTATACCATTTCTAACAAAACATATATACGTGAACAATATATTGTATTTTCAGAAAAGCGCATATATATATATATATATATATATATATATATATATATATATATATATATATATATATATGCATTTATAGGGAAATTAATATATAGTGTTATCTATTGGCTACTCAGAGATATCATTATTGTATTAAAATCTTTATCATAAGATATAGTATGCGATGAAATGAATAGAGCGGATTTCAGAGAAATGGAAAGACATTGGATAAGAATTCTAAATAGCAATATACATACACAAATGCATATGCATACATACATTCACACATACATACATACATACATACATACATATATTCTTTTATTCTTTTATTATTTTGCTTCTCTCAGTCTTTTGATTGCAACCATTCATTATTATGAATTCCCTTTTTCGTGGTTTTGGTCTTAACTGGCCTTTTTAGCATGTAAGGACTCCTGTCAACGGTCTCCTCTTTGTGTATAAAAATATTTTATACACACTGATAGATTTAAAAGTATGTTATATCTTATCATTTTATTTATACATACTAACCACTGTCAAATTATTTATGATTAGTTACCCTCATATTTACGACAGCATATATATATATATATATATATATA
>NC_069004.1:6037076-6038077 GCF_001194135.2 Octopus bimaculoides | reverse complement strand
TATATATATATATATATATATATATATATATATGTATGTATGTATATATGTATGTATGTATGTATGTATGCACATGCGCATACATACATGTACACATAATATTTCAACTCATAAAATTGACTCTAACAAATTAGCTATATCGTTTCGCCGATGGCTCTTCAGAGGATAAAAATAATGAAAAGTTGAACATTACATGATGAATGAAGTAAAACAGAAATAAAAAGAACAATAAAAGCAAAATTCAAACAAAAACTAAATTAAAATATGAGCGCATTAAAATATACATAAACAAAAGGAAGACATAGATATATACATTTACATACACATACACACACATACATATATGTGTATATACATGTGTGCATATATATATATATATATATATGCATACATACGTTCCTGTTAAGTCGTTTGACTGTAATACGATGAAATTTTAGCGGTTGTTACATCCTTGTTTGTGTGTTAAATTGAGAGAACATAAAACAAATCGAAATTACCGTTAGATCGAAAGGAGAAGATATGAAGAACGATAATCAAGCGGAGAATGTTAAAGAAAAACGAAATCACTGTTATATAATGAAGTCATTGGATGTAAACAAGAAGCTGAAAGGAAGTTGATGGGGTTTTAACTTCCGTTTGATGATTTGAAGATGTTGGTACGTTTTCTAGTTAAATACAGACAGGCTAGTGAAATGTAGACAGATTACGTTCTTACATACTAAGTGTATATATATATGAGTATGTTGGCATGTAGATATATATGTATATGTATATTATATATCTGTTATCTTTTTTCTAACTTCAAACAGTGGCTGAGGCCATGCTGGAGCAGCGCCTTTCATTGTGTTGGGTTTTACTTTTCTTGATTGGTTTCGGTGAAATAGTGAGTGCGACAGAGCTCCTCCTTTTTCGTCTCCTGCCGCTGTATGTTCCATCTGGTTTCTCATATATATATATATATATGTGTGTGTGTGTGTGTGTGTGTGTGTGTGTGTGTGTGT
>NC_069004.1:6036015-6036850 GCF_001194135.2 Octopus bimaculoides | reverse complement strand
ATATAAATGTAGTGGTCAGCGATCTATCATGGCGAATTGTTCACTTTTGGTGTATATATGTATGTATGTATGTATATATGTATGTATGTTTGTATGTATGTATGTATGTATGTATGTATTAATCAGGCGCACACTTAGCAGCATCGAATGGAATAATTAAATGTAATTATGTACATGTTCTTTTACTTTCGGCCTTGGGAAAACGAAAAGCTTCACAAGTTGTCTCGAGAGAAATAATTCTCTTATTTTGCAACTAATCTATTCCAGAGTGACAAGACTTTTCACACGTCAGCAGATGTTCTATTTGCCGTTCGAATACAACGGCAACCAAGCTCTAAGTTGCCGAGAACGACGGTTCGGTATACGTAGCTGATAAAGCGTAACGATGCAGTAACACTTGTCATGGGTGGAGCGCGGTGGAACTGCAGCCGGAATGATATTACAGGAGAATGAGCTTCTTAAGCACACAGCCATCAAGGCGTCATCATGTGTATCTTATTTTGACCCTGCGCGATTAAGCGAAAGCAGGGTATTGTAATCCCTCGTTTTTGTCTTGTGTGTTTGCAGGATTACTGGAAACGGCTGGACGGATTTTCATCTGTCATTGAACTACTGCCATAATTGAACACCACATTGAAGGTGATAATCGAACAAATCGATCCCAGTACATTTTTTATTTTCTAGAGCCTAGCACTTATTTTATCGGTCTCTCTTGCCGATAAGCTAAGATACGGGGGTTTAAACGAACCAATACCAGTTGTCAAGGGATGATATATATGTTTATCTATCTATCTATCTATCTACATATTCCCGTATTCCCGAGCGTCATACTAAT
>NC_069004.1:6033466-6035594 GCF_001194135.2 Octopus bimaculoides | reverse complement strand
ATATATATATATATACATACACACACACATAACATACATACATGCATACATACATACATACGTTCATACATACGCAAAGATTTTTATTTAAATAAGCATACACACACACACGGTCACATAGATATCGTGTGAGATCGAGAAAGAGGTGGGTACAGAGAGGAAAATAGGAGACAAAAAACAAAGACCAAAAGAGAAAGATACAGGAAGACAGAGAGAGAGTGAGAGTGTGTTTGTGTGTGTGAGAGAGAGAGAGAGAGAGAGAAGGACATTCTTTCTTGTTGCCATTTTGATTTTCTATAAATGGTACTCCATTAGAATTCTTCAAACCAAAAACTAAATTGAAATTCTCCTGATAATTTCTAAACCAGAATTCATCGAGATTAGCCTATAATTATTTCATTTCTCTTCCCAATTCTTTGTTTTGTTCTATCGACGTGTGCTGGGGGATGTGGGGTGGTTCTGCGTTTGCGTTGCGTGGAGGTGCGGTGTCTGTCTGTCTGTAGCTGGTGTGTGATTGGCGACCTCGTCGGGTATCTGTGTTTGTATGTCTGTGTGTATTCTGTACGTAATACTTTTATGCTCGTGTGAGTGTGCATGTGTATGTCTTTCTAACTGTATGTATGTATGTATGCATGTATGTATTTCTTCGTCTAAATATGCGCATGCGTTGCTTCTTTCTATTTCCGTCTATGCACATCTGTGTGTATATGTATATGTATTTCTGCCTATTGGTGTATAAGTATGTGTGTGTGTGTTTGTGTTTGTGAGTGTATCTGTATGTGTGTGTGCGTGTGTGTGTGTGCGTGTGTATGTATGTGTGTGTACGTATGTGTGTATGTATGTGTATATATATATATATATATATATATATATATACACACACACATATATATATATTTATGCATATGCATACACATATATATATATATATATATATATATACACAAATATATACACAGATACATATATATATATGCATCCATACACACACACATATACATACATATACATTCACTCACTCACACACACACACTTATGCATATGCATGAGTATGTCTGACTGTGTGTCTGTCTCCTCGACTATTTATTTGTTTATATGTGTTTGTCAGGGTACATACCCGCTTTCGTGTAAGTCTGCGTACGGGTTCGTTTGGTTTGTATGCGCGTGTATCTATGTGCATGTGTTTCTATGTGTGGATATATATATATATATATAGATAGATAGATATTTGTTTTTGTGTGTGTGCGTGTGTTTGAGTGTTTGTGTCTGTGTGTTCTTATGTATGTGTGTTTATGTATATGTGTAACTACTTTTGAATATAGTTTTTTCTCTTGTGCATGGCTGTGTATGTGTGTACCTGCGCGCGCGCGTGTGATTGTGTATGTGTGTATGGTTGTGTATTCGTGTGTAATTGTCTGTCAGGTTGAGCGCTGTTTTTTTTTCTGTTTCTATGCATGGAAGTGTGTATATATTTATCTATATAATTGTGAGTTTGCGTGTATATATATGCAAGTGTTAATATATATGTGCGAATATATCTGATGCACAGATGTAGATATGTAGTAAGAAGCTCCCTATCAAACCACATGGTTCCAGGTTCAGTCTCACCGCGCGGCAACAAAGTCAAGTGTCTTCTACTATAGCCCAGGGCCGACCAAATCCTTGTGAGCGGATATGGTCGACAGAAACTGTGAGAAGCCCGTCGTATACATACATACATACATACATGCATACAGGATGCGGTGAATAAACTGTCGTTTAAATCACGCAAAAATGAAAATAACACGGACATCTCATTTTAACAGATATATTTACAGAAATTACATAAAAATATCTTGAAATACTAAAGAGCAAATTTATTTAATTGTGAACCGCTCTCCTTGTTTGAATTGGAATTCCGAGCCATCCAGTAGGTCGGGGCATGTTCCACAGTTTCGACGCCCACATATTTTAACCATAGGTTTCGTGATTGTTGCTTATAGCTTTGCATTTGTCAGAAAACTTTTCAGCGATTTGGGTTGCTTTTTACATTTGATGAATTCATGTTTTAAGAACGTAATTCATTTTTGGATTACTAGTGATCATTGGCAGATTTTGTACAATGCTTAATTGTTTCTAGGGTTGTGAG
>NC_069004.1:6031426-6033274 GCF_001194135.2 Octopus bimaculoides | reverse complement strand
TATATATATATATATATATATATATATATATATTGAGTGACTGAAAATTCACTGGCATTGCAATTAGTCGGCTAACTAAATAAAAACTCACTATGTGAAACAGAAATATTAATAGTTTAATATAGCTAAATATAACCAAATGCGTAATTTGGCTCTTCGCGATGTATTTGCATGAAATATGATACACAGATGGCATCGAATTTATTCGTATTGTCTCTTTTTGAGCAGTTTCTCTTTTCAGCAATAATGTTTCAATTTATATTCAACATTTTTCTTGTTATTATAACCCCAGACGTTTATTTTTAATTTCAATACGTTGTTTAACCAATACCAAAAGCCGGTAGCATATTATGTCTAAATACCTCGATAATGGACACATATACGACTCGCAAGAACGACATATAACTCCATTACGTATATCAAAATATGTGCTATTCGGTTTCCATCAATCATGTATTTAACATAACTTTGCAATCTGTCATTTCTGTTTATTCTTCGTTATGTTTTTCCAATTCTTCTAAATCAAACACACCAAATTACCTCGTCCATTAACCTACACAATACACGCGCACGCACACATCCACACCCACACCCACCCACACATATATATATATAAATATATATACACATACATACATATGTATATATACATATATACATGCGATTTAAAGTTCGTGGTCAATTAACCATAATTTAGTATTCCGTGTATATGCTCCCGTTTGTGTTATCGTCCTCGTATCATTTAATATAAAGAATACGCTTATATATATATATAAACAGAGAGAGAGAGGTGGGGGAAAAGTGAAAGACTTTGTCTTCTATTCTTCCTCAGCGTAAAACTAGTACACACTTTTTTATACTTCGCTTTCATGCTTTTTATTGTCGAACTCTATTCTATCTGTCACTTATGCCGCTAAATTACGGGGACATAAACACACCAGCACCAGTTGTAAAGCAGTGTTGAGCGACAAACACAGACACAAAGACACACAGACACACACCCACACAAATACACATTCACGCAATAATAATATTCTTTTTTTTCTACTCTAGGTACAAGACCCGAATTTTGGGGGGAGGAGGCCAGTCGATTAAATCTATGCCAGTACGCAACTGGTACTTCATTTTTCGACACCCACCCACCAAAGGATGAAAGACAAAGTCGACCTTGGTGGAATTTGAACTCAGAACGTAGCGGCAGACGAAATACCTCTAAACATTTCGCCCGGCGTGCTAACGATTCGGCCAGCTCGCCGCCGCACGCCGCCTTAGCAATGATAATAATACTGACGATTGATGATGATGGTAATGATGATGATGATGATGATGATGATGATGATGATGATGACGACGACGATGATGACAGCGACGATAATGATTCGGGTTATAGCAGGGGTTATTTGTTTAAGGGGCCGTGAAGGGGCTGGGTTTTCTGAACTCGAAAAGCACACGTTTGCAATGCGACCTTCTTAACCACACAGAGCTACAAAACAACTATACGAGTATTTAAAAAAAATGTATAGACTTGTCGCAACAACACCATAGAATCAAAATATCAGCTCACCGAAGTGTACGTATTAATTAGTTGGAGAGACAGTAAACAAAACGCGAAGAAGTATTCAATAGGAAAAAAGAGAGAAGAGAAAAGGAGAGGAGATATATTAACGTTAGGGATGTGTGTTTGTGCGTTCTGTTTATTTGATCAGCATTTCTGCTTAAGTAGTTATTCCTTAGTGCGATGTTACTGTTGCCATATTTACAGGAGTTTGTTAAGCGGAGTGGAATTGATGAGTGAGAGGAAGTGACATCGGAAGAAAGTGAAACGGAAGTGATTATATACATATATGT
>NC_069004.1:6029857-6030471 GCF_001194135.2 Octopus bimaculoides | reverse complement strand
AGTGATTAATGTAAACATTACATACATTTAAAAGAAACAGCTTTCTTCAGATGACCGCATAGACTTCAAACCTAGAGGATAAACCATTTTTTAAAACAGATTTACATCAATAATTGTAACCAAAATATTTGCATTGTTTCCTTTTGTTATATCTGTGGCAGAATGAGTTTAGAAAATAATGCATACCTTGTTGAGCATTATATGATTCAGAGAGTATCAGAGGAAATAGTGTGGGGGGGGGGGGCTCAAGATAAAAGGAATGGTGACGTAGTTACTTACACTTAGAAGACTTTATATAGAATGTAGTCTTCAACCGTTTAGAATTAAATCCATTTGGAGTTGTCAACTGTACTCTAGTTGATGGTGACAAATCAATTAATGTCAGACAATCTACTAGACTCTCGATGTACTGGAACCATATATCTGACTACATAAAAGGGTATGTTGCATAGTTGGTAGTAAGAGGATGTCTGATGGGGAAGGGGTGGTAACTGGAAGAAAACAGATACGGGTGGCCAATACTTATTTAAATTATCAAATAAAGGGGAATCTAATGAAAAACCAAAAGGGGTAGAAATCAAAGTCGAAGGATGTCTATGTATGTCTGCATATAT
>NC_069004.1:6025426-6029847 GCF_001194135.2 Octopus bimaculoides | reverse complement strand
TTATTATTATTTTCACCCAAGTTGCAATCCCAGACGTGTTTTTGCTGGATAAATGTCCTGGTGTCCTTTGATGTCGCAGTTACGTGAATTTAATTGATTTATATCAAATCTATTGCAATACACATTCATCCAAATGTTGACATTCCTATTCAGCCTTTTCCTATGCAGTACATGTACGAGTGGTTGTGTGGTAAGTAGCTTGCTTCTCTACAACATGGTTCCAGGTTCAGTCTCAATGCGTAGCAATAATTTCTTTTATCTTAATTGGTTTATATAGATTTTATCCTTAATTTAATTCACACACTCTATACTAGACTACACTCTATACTAGACTACACTCTATACTAGACTACACTCTATAATAGCGTCCAGTGGATGTTTATGACTAGAATGTTACAACACAGGCTGATTTTGTCTGAGATGACCAGGGGCCTGACAGCAACAACAACAACAACTATTGCAATACATTAAATGTTGTTCACCTGTACACCTGTACTATAAATTGTTCACGTTAATATCTGTTCATGTCTGGTATTCCGCAGATTATAGAGTTGCTTCGTCGGAAGTGGCCTGGGGTTAAACCATAACAATAACAACAAAAATACCGACTTGAACTTCTCTTACTCTCTCTCTCTCTATCTCTATCTCTCTTCCTCTCTCTCTCTCTCTCACACACACACACACACACATACACACATACACAAGCTCCCGTGCACGCACACAAACAAGAAGGTACAATGAATTGTTCTACATTTTTATATCAGTTTTCAATTTTTTTTTCCCCCCCCAATTTTCCAATTTTCCAAATAATAATTGTAACAAATCAATCAAAACCTCAACCAAGAAGACACAACATTGTTTATATATTATATACATCTTATAGAATATCGATTATTTATGCTTATTTTACGAACAGAGCAAAATTGATATCCGGTTGTCAGAGGTATGAGACGGAAATTTGTACATTTTGCGTTCTTTTCCAAGCCCTAGTGATTTCTTTCCTGTCTGTTTTAGTTTTATGCTTTGGTCTTGTTTATTTTTCTCTTATTGTGTTATTTTTATATGTTGTTCGTATTTTTTTAATTAAAGAAGAATTTTTTTTTTATCATTATTAGTTTGTTTTTTGTTTTGTTTTGTTTTGCTTTCTTTTCGTCTTTTGGTCTTCGTTTTGTCATATTCGCTTTTTCTGTTTATCTGTCAAAGAAATCATTCAGAAAATTCTTCAACAATCATTTGGTGTAAAGATATATAAATATGCCAAAACAGGCACAAGTACGGCTACAGTCCCACACATACACACACAGCACACAAACACACACACACACATACACACAAACACGCACAAAAACATATGCACATGTGAAAATACGCATGCGACTACATAATATAAAACACAAAAATGGGTGGGGCAAATACAGTTACATACAAGCAAATACACAAACACATATATATATAAAAACACACGCCTGCACACACACACGCGCGCACCCCCCCCCCACACACACACACAATCACACACAGATACTCACAAATACTGTCATACATATCTATATACATATGATTATATATAGGTATATATATATATATATATATATACATATATTTATATATATATATACATACAAAAATATACTCATATATATATATACATATATATATGTATGTATATATGTATATATATATATGTTATACTTATGTATATACATGCACATACACACACACACACACACATATATATATATATATATATATTTGTATACATATATATAAATGTATGTGTATATGTGTATATATGTATATATATAGATATGTGTGTATTCATAAATTTCTATATATATATACACACATATATATATATATATATATATATATATACATACATACATACACACGTTTTATGATTCTAATAAACTAATATCAAATATATTGCTATTTATGTCACTCAGTTGCTAAACATATCTTCCATTGGTTGACCTTTTCATAACCAGATGTTTCTATATCAGCTATTATCAGTTTATTCATACATAAATAAACATGCGTATATCCCTATATTTGCTTGTCTGTATGTGTGTGTCTGTTTGTTGTTATATGTGTGTTGTATTGAATTCATAATTGGGTGCAATGTTTGGCTTTCTTTCTCACTGTATATTCATAATCTTTCTATCTATCTTGATGCATTTTCATATAGTTTTCTTGCAAAAGCATTCTCTGAATCTATCCGTAACGATTTTTACTGTATATGTGTATCTTTTTATGCAACTATGTATATATGTATGTATTTATGTATGTATGTATGAGTGTATGTATGTATGTATGTATATGTGTATGTAAGTATATATATATATATATATGTGTGTGTGTGTGTGTGTGTGTGTGTATTTGTGTATGTATGAGTGTATGTATGTATACATGTATATGTATGTGTATATGTATGTATGCATGTATGAGTCTATATATGTGTGGTTGTGTATACGTGTTCATTTATGCCCGAGGTGCCACGCATTTGGACTGAATCCGGGACCATGTGGTTGGTAAGCAAGCTACTTACCACACAGCCACTCCTGCAACTATGTCAGTTAACTTTTTGTCAACTACAACTGTGTTCTTTATGTTCTCCAACGCTGTTGACTGTTCACTAGACCAAGGTATTCCTGAAAACAAGACTCTAACCCAAACACCCAGCATGTATAATTTGAACCTTAAGCATTCATCTACCAGTTTTAAATCAATTGTAGGATATGGTTTAGGATGGGACATCACTCTTATATGTACAAAACATCTCTTGTTATTTCGTTTTCTATGAGTTCAAGTGAACTCTAAGCTCCAAGAAAACTTAAATGTCAAGATTCTACTTTATTGTTTTACAATTTTAAAGAGAATTATGATTATAAAATGGAATAACGCGTTTTGCATTAATTATTCACAGAAAACTCAGATGATACAACTTCATTGTTGTGTATATCCAGTGAAATCAATTCTGTTTCGTGTTTGCAAAAGGCTTAGAACAATCGGATTGTCAATGAGTTTGTTTACAAAGGGAAATTGGTCTATTTTGCTGGTTTTCTCTTTGGCATTTGTGCATTTCTCCGACCACTATTATCGTCTGACAAACTATTGAAAAAATTTAAATGTAGGAAAACATTTATACATAGGCTTGGTTGAGTGGTTAAGCACTTCGCATTGCAGCGTGAGGTTCCAGGTTCCGTCCTGCTGCGTAGCAATTTCGGCAGGTCTCTTCTGCTATAGGCCCGGGTCGACAATATACCGCTAATTTTCCCGGTGTGCTAACGATTCTTTTCTACTCAAGGCACAAGGACCGAAATTTTGGGGGGAGGGGGCCAGTGGATTAGATTGACCTCAGTACGCAACTGGTACTTAAGTTATCAATACCGAAAGGAAGAACGGCAAAATCAACCTCGGAGGAATTTGAACTCAGAACGTAAAAACAGACGAAATACTGCAAGGCATTTCGCCCGGCGTGCTAACGTTTCTGGAGTCGATCTAATCGACTGGCTCCCTCCACAGAAATTTCGGGACTTTTGCCTAGAGTATAAAAGGATAACCGTTATGATATGAAGGGAAACATTCGTATCATAACGGTTACAAATTTTGACATAGGACCGGCAGTTTTAGGGGAATGGTTAAGTCGATTGCATCGAGGCCAAAACTCAAGTGGTTCCTATTTTAGTGACCCTGAAATCATGAATGGCAAATTCAAACTCGGAGTAGCCTGAATTTAGAACGTGAAAGGGGTAAGTCGATTACTTGGATCCTAGTACTCCACTGGTACTTATTTTGTCGATCCTGGAAGTATAAGAAGCAAAGCCGACCTCAGCAGAATTTGAACTCTGACCATAAAGACGGATGAAATGCCACTAAGCATTTTGTCTGGCTTGCTAAAGTTTCAGATAAGATGCTACTAATCACTTTGTCCGACGCACTAACGGTTCTATCAACTCGTAATCTTTCTCACTTAGAACAGTGATTATAATTATTTTGTCAGTGTTTTCCTTCCAGACATATTTCATAGATATTTCGAATTCTATTTCTGCAATGTTTCGGGCATCAAAGAGAATCTGAAAGAAAAGAAGAGAGAGAGAGAGAGAGAGAGAAAATAAATAGATCTACCTTTTCTCCTTTGATTAAATGATTTTGACGAGTTGTTTTGAACATCTTGTCACTGGGGACGAGCATGTGCCAGGTTAGCGTTGCCAGATTTGCAAGAATCTGTTACATCTTATCGATATTTATGTCGAAACGTCGGCATTTTGCCCGATGGTCACAACGAGCAGCTTGATTAAGTCTGGAGATAATAGCGAGAGTGTGAAGACTGAGCGAACAAGCAGAACAATATAGCCAATTGCTTCTTCTTCTTCTTCTTCTTCTTCTTCTTCTTCTTCTTCTTCTTCTTCTTCTTCTTC
>NC_069004.1:6023899-6025024 GCF_001194135.2 Octopus bimaculoides | reverse complement strand
ATATATACATACATACATATACATATATATATACATGCATACATACACACGCACATATACATACATATATATATACGCCTACACATATATATGCATATATATATATATATATATATTTACACACATACATATATACACAGACAGATCGACAGACAGGCACACACACACACACACACTACAGCCTTATAATATATTGTTGTTTCATTTTCCGAATCACCCAAAATCACAATAAAACTAAGACATTGCATATGTAATGAAACTTAATATCCCCCCCACCACCCCCCAAAAAAACACAAACACAATCAAAATTGAGGAGGTTAATAAAGACAGGGGTAACAGCTGTAATATTCCACGGTCTCTAATAAGACAATCATTATTAAGACATTGAATAGAATTCAATTCATTCCAGTAATACGTATCTCTATTCAAACGAATCCTCTTCAGTCTGTCTCTTCGAATTGAATGAAATTTTGTTTTCAATTTTTAGTTTTCCTCATATGAATCACAATTCTCGATTAATTTTAGTTTTATATTTTATATTTTTGCATTTCTTTTTTTTATATCTTTTGTTTTTTGGTTCCTGTTGTATTTTTTTATTTTTTATATATAATATCTATTGTGTTTTACGTGTTTCAGTCATTGGATTATTGGACTGCGGCCTTGCTGGGGCACTGCTTTGAACGGTTTAATCGAACATTCTGAGTTCAAATCCTGCAGAGGTCGACTTTGCATATCATACTTTCGGGGGTCAATGAATGAAATAAGCACCAGTTAAACACTAGGGTCGATGTAATCTACTTCCCACCCGCTTCTTACCCCCATAAATTGCTGACCTTAAGAGAAAATTTGAAACCGATATTATGAGACAACTAACGCAGTATATACTACGATGCATTTTCCCCAACCAATTTCCATAACAAAACTCACATAACATCTATTCTACATAACCTCTCGCAATAATATAACACAATCCGCACCTTACATATAGTGTTCCTGTGCTTTGAGATGTTTTCCGAAGAATGGCAGTTTTCTAAGAAAACAGGATATGCTCGGAATTAAGAAATTCTGTGTAGAAAGCGATATATAACAGGAGGCTAAATACAGCTTTTACTTAGCTCATGTGCT
>NC_069004.1:6023471-6023889 GCF_001194135.2 Octopus bimaculoides | reverse complement strand
CTCTGGTAGCTGGCATTATTTTGGCCTTCACTAGCAGAGAAACATGACCGGATATAGTGAGGTGAACGGTGAAAGCAAATAGACTTAAAAGATGCATGATTCTTTCTTGTTTTTCGTGTGTGTGTGTGTGTGTGTTTACGCGTGTATAAACATATATATGTGTATGTATATATTTATATAGATATATAATACATTCATTTACACACAATCCCATATTATGTACAAACATGTATGTGTATATATGTATACATATATATATACATGTATATATATATATGTATATATATATGTGTGCATATGTGTATATATATATTTTATATTTATATATATGCATACACATATCCTCCAATGTATATACAAATATACGCATGAGTTTGCTATTTACATATACATTTGTGTGTGTGCATATATATTTATA
>NC_069004.1:6021814-6023432 GCF_001194135.2 Octopus bimaculoides | reverse complement strand
TTATATTTATATATATATATATATATATACTTATATTTATATAGTATATATATATGTTTGTGTGTACATT
Source organism: Octopus bimaculoides (assembly GCF_001194135.2). Lineage (NCBI taxonomy): Eukaryota > Metazoa > Mollusca > Cephalopoda > Octopoda > Octopodidae > Octopus > Octopus bimaculoides. The sequence goes on along the minus strand of NC_069004.1, from coordinate 6,023,362 downwards.
TGCGTGTGTAGCTATGTATGTATATATATGTATTCATGTATATATGAATATATGTGCGAGTGTGTATGTGTGTATGAAATCATGAAGTTGTATACGTATTTATATACCTGAGTTTGTGAATGCATACTCATACAGGTACATACGCATGTCGAGGTGATATATCTTTTACCATCACCTTTGCTTCAGAGCACTATCGCTAAGCACACACACATACACATATACACAAACGCACGCACAAACAGGCACACACACTTGCACACAAATATACCTTGATACACACATATATAGAAGTGGAGAAATGAGATAGAAGATGAGAAAGTGACAGTGTGAGGAGAAAGAATGTGAGAAACGGAAAAGAAGATCTCCATTTTTATGTTGTGGTTACGGACATGTGACGGCACATGGTCCAGTGGTTAGAGCGTCGGGTTAACAATCATGAGGAAGTGAGTTCGATTCCCGGACCGGACTGTGTGGTGTGTTCTGGGGCAAAACACTTTATTTTCACGTTGCTCCAGTTTACTTACAGTTTTATATTTAAGAGATGAGAAATTATTTTTATTATTTACATTTGACGGATATTTTCCCTCATCTTGATTGTTGTTAACACAACGTTTCGGCTGATATACCCTCCAGCTTTCATCAGATGCTTTGGGGGAAATTTCGAACCTGGGTTCTCATTCTTATGGTACTTTTCGATGTTGTTGTTGTTATTATCATTATTATTATGATTATTATTATTATTCTTATGTTTATATATATATATATATATGTATGTATGTATGTATGGATGTATAGTGAAGATAAAAAATGAGCTCGCATTAAATAGGCAATAAAAAGTGCATACTTTACAGTTCTGTATTCATACTGTCGTACACGCTGGGACACAGGCACACATGTATATATATATATATATATATATATATATATATATATATATATACAGATATATATATATATTTATATATATATGCATGTATATATGTATATATAAAGGTAGACAATGGGAGATATAGAAAGCAAGCTGCATGTATGTATATATATTTATTTATATACATGCATACGTATTTGTGCATATATATATATGTGCGTGTGTGTGTGTATACATGTTTATATATATGTATACACACACATACGAATTTATAAATGTAGATATGTATAAATATATGTGCATATGTTTGTTTGTGTGTGTATGTGTGATTTTTTTCTCTGTGCGTTTGTGTGTGTTTGTATGTTAGCGTCTTTTTGTTTGCGTGTGTGCTCGTATTTTTGTGTAGGAGGGTGAGATATATAATTCAGACATCATGCCTGTGGAACTGAAAAGATTTTGAGAGATTTGATGTGACTTGGAGAGAAGCCAACTGATCCATCAGACTGAGTTATATTATATGACCTTTACAGAATTACATTAGGGAGTACTTAGCTAAATATTTATGATGTTTTAGTTTGGTGTATGTATACTAGAATATATTCCTTAGTATATACGTGAATATATAGACATATATGTCTATGTGAGCATCGTTATAAGCTTTTATGGACACACACGCATAT
>NC_069004.1:6020761-6021804 GCF_001194135.2 Octopus bimaculoides | reverse complement strand
GTGCTTATGTGTATGTGCATGTTCTTGTGTGTGTCTGTGTGTGCACGCGCAAGAGTGTGTGTATGTATTCCTGTGCTATAATAATATAAGGTTGAAATTATAAAATTATATAGTGTCTGTCTCGACTTCCTTCCGTTTGTATATTGCATGGCATATGCCTCACCCAAATAACCCCATTTTTAGGCCTGAAATAGCATGCACGTAATTCTTACCCATTAATATGATGATAAAGCTATATAGTTTTTTAGATTTTTTTTCTTTTTCATATTCATGAATTCATTATATTGCCATTAATTCTATAAATTTTTTCCCCCCGATGCACTGAAGAACATGCTTTTAAGTAATCGGAAGAATGGAAGACTGGGAGATACAGTTAGCACCATTACGTTATAGAAATACAAAGAGGAAAATTACGTTGATATAACTAGTCGTTACACATAAGGGTAACGTGAAACCCTAAAAGACCCCTAATCGCTTGCAGCATGGTCGTTGTCTAACGACTGAAATAAGTAAAAGTTAAAAGATAACCGATTAGTTAATTGATTAAATGGTTAAAACTAGTTAACAAATAATTATAACAATAATACAGGACGTGAAATAGTACCAGAGCGTGTGTATAATATTGGCATAATGACCTTCCCGTTATGCAACAAAATCTGTTTCAATACACGTATTACATCAAGATTCTTGCAAATCAAATATTAAAACGAAACAGGCAGTTTTTGCTTTTCCATTCGGTTTACGAGGAAGACATTCCGACTCAAAAGTTTCCATCGCTGCAGCCAACCCAATGAATTTAATGGTCAAAAGAGATGTTAGGAAAAGCAGAAAAATAAACCTAACAGAAATCAATAGCTGACAGCAATTGTTAATGTGTAAAATGTCCGCTAGGCTGGCCAGTAGCACGTGTTCGTTGCGGTTCTCCTTGTGTTTTTGGCGCATGGTCTTGTTATTGTTGTTATCGTACAGATATACATACACCCATACGTAGAGAAGCTTGTGTGTGTATATATATATATATATATATATATATATATATATAT
>NC_069004.1:6019062-6020198 GCF_001194135.2 Octopus bimaculoides | reverse complement strand
ATATATATATATACATATATATATAGGCATACATACATACATACATACACGCACACGCTGAATGGTTGAATGTTTGAATGTTTCATGTGACATAAAAGACCGACGATTTGATTGATTCTACATTGAAGTGTGCGGAGAAATTGCTCTATTGTTAAAGAAGTTTTCCAAACAACTACCCAACTATGTAGCTTCCGGTTCGACTTCATTGCGCAGCACGTTACATAAGTGTCTTCTACCACCTCTTTGTGTCAACCAAAACGTTATGAATGAAACGAATAGACGGGAACTGTGGAGAATACTGTAAGAGGAGCAACCCTGTGCTTCTGGATCGTTGAACTCTTCACATTTTTGCCATTCTCTCTCTGTTTATATTTTCTTATTCCTTTCTGTTGAAGAGCGTAGGCTCAAAACATAAAAGATCTTTTTTTCATTTTTCCCGAGCGTTAAACTAATACACTTGCTTGTTGTTCATACCCCTGTATTCGTCTTTTGTTTTTTTTTCTATAGATTTCAACGATATAATATATCACCATGTTTTAACAGCTCACACATGGTGCTTTATTGATTATTGCAATGTCCATTTTGTTGCAGATATTAACTCTATGGTCAGCGGACGAATCCATCCCTTTCGTTCATCAATGTCAGAGCTTCTGCGAAGCGGTCGTAGGTTGAACCATTACTACTGCCACTCGATCTATCTGCCAAGCATTCACGTGAAATGAAGTGTCTTGCTCAAGAACACAACACGCAGCCCGGTCCGGGAATCGAACACACAACCTCACAATCGTAAGCTCGACACTCTTACCACAGAGCCATGCGCCTTCACACATGCATGCATACACACATATATTTGTTGGCACTCCGTCGCTTACGAAGTCGAGGGTTCCAGTTGGTCCGATCAACGGAACAGCCTGCTCGTGAAATTAACGTGCAAGTGGCTGAACACTCCACAGACGCGTGTACCCTTAACGTAGTTCTCGGGGATATTCAGCGTGACACAGTGTGACAAGGCTGAACCTTTGAATTACAGGCACAACAGAAACAGGAAGTAAGAGTGAGAGATAGTTGGAGTGACAGAGTACAGGAGGGTTCGCCACCATCCCCTGTCGGAGCCTCGTGGAACTTTAGGTGTTTTC
>NC_069004.1:6017242-6018763 GCF_001194135.2 Octopus bimaculoides | reverse complement strand
ATATATATATATATATATATATATATATATATATATATATATATACATGCAATCCGGAAACTGAACAGTAAATATGTGCCCTTTTCTAATGCTCAACATGCAACACCTAATGCTGTCGTTGAAATTCCTGCACTTGACCTCTTGTTCTTTGTTTAGTAAGCCCACAATGACTAAGCAAAAGTACATTTGAAATGCCGTTGGTGAAAGCAACATTTAGATATGAATAATAATTTCATTAAGAAGAATTTACAAATTTATTCACAATATTCTCGAAGTGTGTCCACTTCGTAATCAAGTGTTTCGCCACCCCCCAGTCCAACTATGTTAATTGTCATTTGTATATGAACGGTCAGTCCATGTTCAGTAACTATATTCCTCCGCAACCTTGGAATGGAATTTAACATACTATGTGCGTACATAGAAGACAACACTCAATGGTTACAAGGTTTGCTTAACAATCAGAAAGTGCCACGTTCAGTATTCGCATTTTTTTATTCTTTTGCGTGTTTCGGTCATCGGACTGCAGCCATGCTGGAGCACCGACTTAAAGGGTTTTAGTGGAAGATATCGACCACAGGACTTATTGTTTGTATGCCTAGTACTTATTCTATTCGATTTCGTATGCCGAACCGCTAAGTTATGGGCACTTAAACTCACCAACATCGGTTGTCAAGTAATGGCGGGGTGGGGGGCATAAACACAGACACAAACACTTACATACATACAGACATACATACATGCATATAGATAGACAGACAGACAGGCAGAGACAGACAGGCAGAGACACACAGATAGATAGATAGATAGATAGATAGATAGATAGATAAATAGATAGATAGATAGATAGATAGATAGATAGATAGATAGATAGATAGATAGATAGATAGATAGATAGATAGACTGATCGATAGACAGACAGGTAGATAGATAGACAGACAGAGAGATATGAACATATATATTCATCAAATATACATACAAAACTCGTGAATTTGTTACAGTGGTTATGCTACTACGTTGAGAAGCAGGAATTAAGACATGCAGCTGGATATATATTCTCCTAATATCAACAAATATAAATAGTGAGCGAGACAGTTGCCATTAATTTCCAAACGGTGTGACAAATGTTCACAATAATCACTTAGATACGAACAAGTTGACATCTAATTAGAAAATTTGACGTAATTTATCTAACCGCATAAAACCTAAATAGAACTAAAGGTACTTTAAAACATTATAATGTAATATAATTGTCTTTGGAGCAACTGATGCTGTTGTTGTTGTTGTTGCTGGTGGTCGTGGCGTGGCTGTTGTGTTTGCAATGATTTATGTTAGGGAACGGGAAGTGTTTATGACAATAAACGGGAAAAAAAATCACAGATAGTGCGTGTTGAAATTGTATGAAGTACAAATATTTAGGTGAGTGAATGGATATTTAAAGAACAACAGATACAGACATACGCCAATATGTGTGTACACACAAACACACACACACACACACACACACACACACACACACACACA
>NC_069004.1:6016369-6016877 GCF_001194135.2 Octopus bimaculoides | reverse complement strand
TATATATATATATATATATATGAGCATCTGTTAATACTTTAGATGTAGCACGTCCTCGCGTTGTTTTTCTCTTGTGATTTTTCTTCGTTTTTTGAGGGGATTAACTATTCACCGCACGCTTACACGGACCCCCGTCTTTCCGATTGACTTTGGAGTACCTAATTCGCGGTATTCTTTCTACTATCGGATTACATGACCATGTTCATTCAGAATACGCCATTTCTGCACCTTCATTTTGAAACATTATAATTTCTCCGTGACTCTTCCTCTTTAACTCGTCTTCACTCGACCTATCTTCTGTTCTTCTTCCACTATCCCTCCTTTTCCTCTTTCTCTTTTCCTTTTGTATCCCCTGTTTCTGAAGAAGAGCTTTGCTCGAAACGTAAAACTACCTTAGTTTCTTTCCCTGAGCGTCTGTTAATACTTTTACATGTACCACATCCTCGTGTTGTTGTTTCATCTAGTTGTGTATATATATATATATATATATATATATATATATATATAT
>NC_069004.1:6014938-6015608 GCF_001194135.2 Octopus bimaculoides | reverse complement strand
AGAGAGAGAGAGAGAGAGAGAGAGAGAGAGAGAGAGAGAGAGAGAGAGAGAGAGAGAGAGAGACACACACACACACACACATATGAAAAGAGTGAGGTAGAGGACTTGAGAGAGACTGTGCATGTGTCTTTGTGTATGGAAATGAAAAATATTTATAAGACCACTTATTCTCCTTTTCTCATCCATTTTTGTGACAATTGTGTGTCTGCTTGGAGTAAGTTTCTAATTTATTTCAATTTTTTTTTCTATTTTTTTGTAAATTTATTTCTTCTGTAATTTTCCGTTTCATTCCAAAAGAATCTATTCCGAAAAGAATCATCATCATAAAATTTCTAATTCAAATGGATTTTTAGAAACCACCATATTTTCAACTACTTTTATATTCCTCATAAAATTCTCATTTAAACCCATAGATACTGAAACATGCTCGCCCACAAACGTATGTGTGTACACATATACACACAGTATATATCTGTTTTTGTGTCTGTGTGTGTGTGTATGCTCGTAGAATAGAGAGTGACACATATACATTCATATGTAAATGTACACAAACACACACACACACATGTATATATGTATGTACGTATGTATGTATATGTATGTATATATATGCATATATATATACATATATATATATATATATATATATATATATATATATATATATATA
>NC_069004.1:6012762-6014421 GCF_001194135.2 Octopus bimaculoides | reverse complement strand
ATATATATATATATATATATATATATATAGTCAATTCAAATAAGCGGGTAGAAAAAAAAAGAAAGAAGAAAGCAACGAACGTAAGGACATGCGCAATAAATATATTGCGAAGGCGCGTAGCTTAGTGGTTAGGGCATTCGACTCACGATCGCAAAGTTGTGAGTTCAATTCCCGACAAAGAGTTGTGTCCTTGATCAAGACACTTTATTTCACTTTGCTTCAGTCCACTCAGTTGACATAAATGAGTAACATTTGTAATTCAAAGGGGTCACCCTTGTCACACTCTGTATCACGCTGAGTCTCCTAGAGGGTACACATGTCTGCGGTGAGCTCAGCCACTTGCTCGTTAATTTCACGAGGCGGCTGTTCCGTTGATCGGATCAACTAGAACGCTCGTCGTCGTTACCGACGAAGTGCCATTTTTGGTTGTTATTATTGTAGCCCTTGCTGCTACTACCGCTGCTCCTGTTCTTTTTGTTGTTATCCACAAAATTATCTTCGACTGTACACGGGTCGTTCCATCCGTGACAATTCCGTTTGTCGTGCTGAATATTTTGTCTTTATTTGTAAATCTCGTACCTGACACTGCGCCATATTATGAGTCAGGAAATCGTTTTACAAACATTAGATTTCATATGATGGTTATTTAAACTCTACATCTAGCAGTTTGAATTACTGACTACGCAGAATCTCTCGATGCTTCTCCAAACGTGAAGAAATATTGGCGCCAAGAACTGAAGAAATCCAAGACACAAGCAATTCAAAATAATAAACTAGAAGTCAAGACAGCAATGAATTCTTCCAAAGCGAAGCCGATAGAAAGTTCTTAATGGTTCTTTGATGAATATATTTCCTGTCAATTTGTATATACGACTACGTCCAAAATGGAACAGAACTTTTTAAAAACAGATTTATTAATTCCTTGCAATTTAAATCAGACACGTCGTGTTTTAAAATAGTTCTGCCTCAGCCGACGCCGACGCCATTTTTTTCTTTTCTTTTTCTTTTTTACTAGTTTTAGAACAAGTCCGGGAACACCTTTGCACGAGCAGTTTGCGATTATTTCTATGTGTATATATGTATGTATGTATGTATGTATTATGTATGTATGTATGTATTATGTATGTATGTATGTATGTACATATATGTATGTATATATATGCATGTCTGTGTGAAAAATCAGAGTGAAATCATTATAACAGCTGTCTGTGTTGGGATTGTCTTTGCACAGGAGCCATCTGGACTCCCGCCTTCGCTGTGAATAGGAATTAATCTTCTCTCCTCGCTCATTTGCGCCACATGGGCTCAATTCCCCCTTTTCCTCTGAGTCCCCTCCTCTCCTCTCTTCATCTGACACCTACTTCCTACCCGGAACGATGTGGTTGTGAAAAAGAGCCATAAGATGGGAAGGAATAGGGATATTAGATCTGAGAAGGGACCCTACAAGTACTCTAGTATAATCTATATATATAATCCAAGCCAACTACATGGAATGATATAGAACACCAAGAAGTTGTTTAAGGTAAACGATCACTTTATATTTCACCCGATGGATAACGCGTTGTATGTAATATTTTAATAAACAAGATTTTAGGATGTATGATACTACTTTGTATATACATACATACATACATACATACATACATACATACATACATA
>NC_069004.1:6010541-6012662 GCF_001194135.2 Octopus bimaculoides | reverse complement strand
TATATATATATATATATATACATATATATACAGGAATTTAAAGAAAAATAATTGGGAAGTAATATTGGAGAAACGTTACATTAATACTTAATGCTAAGTAATGAATGCTAAAAAGAAAAAACAAAGCTTCTTTACACTAGCTGCGTCTCTGATAAGTCGCAGAGACGTTTAGCGTTGCAATGCTTTGAATTAAATGCTAAAAACACGACAAGAACATCAATGCTTTAGTTGTGTCAGTAGTGCGATATATAGAGACGTTTAGAATAGCCGCTGGTAATCTTAGTGGAGTAGCATTTGATGAATAACACTCCAACTGTGACCATCCGTTTCATCTTTTCCTTTTCCTGGCATTCAGTTAACCTTGGATGACATTTTCTTATATGACCTTCCATTTTAAGTATAACTTTTATCTTTTACCTTTTGTTTTATATTTATTTCATTTTACTGGAGCACCGCATTGAAGGGGCTTTAGTCGAACAAATTGACCCCAGCACGTAATTTTTTTTGAAAATATTCTGTAAGTTACTTTCCCGAGCGAAGATATTTGGGCTTAAACAGATCAACACCGGTTGTCAGATGATGTTGAGGGACAAACACAAACACAAATTCACATATTTATATATGTGTATATATGTATATATATATGTGTGTGTGTGTATATATATATATGTGTGTGTGTGTGTGTGTGTGTGTGTGTGTGTGTCTGTATGTGTATGCATGCATGTATATGTGTGTATGTATGTATATGTATGTATGCATATGTGGGGGAGCAATGGCCAAGTGGTTAGGGCAGCGGACTCGCGGTCGTAGGATCATGATTTCGATTCCCAGAATGGGCGTTGTGAGTGTTTACTGAGCGAAAACAACTAAATCTCCACGAGGCTCTGGCAAGGGTTGGTGGTGAACCCGGCTGTACTCTTTCATCACTACTTTCTCTCACTCTCTGTCACGCTGAATCTCATCGAAAACTACGTTATGTGTACACGTGTCTGTAGAGTGCTCGGCCACTTGCACGTTAATTTCACGAGCAGGCTGTTCCGTTGATCAGATCAACCGACAGAGTGCCACGATATGCACGTATATGTATATATATGTGTGTGTGTGTGTGTGTGTATATATTTACATACATATGACAAACTGGTGCAATTTTAAGAGGGGCATTTTCTTTGTTTCTGTGTCTCTGTCTGTCTTGTTTACTCTTGTGGGGTTCGAGGTCGTTGTGAATTCTTGGCAGAAAAGAAGAAGAAGAAGAAGAAGAAGAAGAAGAAGAAGAAGAAGAAGAAGAAGAAGAAGAAGAAGAAGAAGAAGAAGAAGAAGAAGAAGAAGAAGAAGAAGAAGAAGAAGAAGAAGAAGAAGAAGAAGAAGAAGAAGAAGAAGAAGAAGAAGAAGAATGCTAGAGTACTATGAGGAGGTCGGCCTGAGGCTATAATATAAAACACTTGTTCAAGATTTGATCAAATAGAAATTAAAAGATCATGTGGTCGGGAAGTTAACTTTTTACCAGACAGCCACACCTGCTCCCGTACGGTGCGTTTTTAATGAAATTCCTGTACTGTTGCAAGCTGACCTTATTGTCCGCGTAAACGCACCAGCGCCTCCTCGTATAAGTTATAATTACTTTCCCAGCTGGAAACTAAACATATCAGCAAGATTAGATGGAATAAGAGAATTAATATAAAATACATTAACAAAGACCACTTAAATGATGACCTTTGGCCGAGCAGCTTCCTCATCTTTTTGCGTAGAATCACTTTTGAATCATATTTTGCACCCTGCCCTAGCACGTGAGTCAAGGAATAGGCCTATGCGTGATGGCGTGACTGGCTAGAAGAAGGATCGCGCAATGCTCTTAAAATTGCACCAGTTTGTCATATGTATGTAAATATAAATGTGTGTGTGCGTTTGTGTGTGTATGCATGAGTGCGAGTGAGTGAATGTACGCGTCTGTGTATGTGCGTGTTAGTGTATGTATGTATGTATGTATGTATGTATGTATGTATAGATAGATAAATATCTTTTTATTATAGCCACACAGGGCTAAATACAGAAAATGGACAAATTACAAAGTAGAGCTTTGCGGGGGGGTGATTTGGATCAAAAGGGATCGCGGGAAGAAAAAAA
>NC_069004.1:6008998-6010263 GCF_001194135.2 Octopus bimaculoides | reverse complement strand
ACCATTCTTGCCACATTTACCCATTTTTTATTGAAACTTTCATTCGACAACACCTTCCTCTCTATCCTCATCCTCCTTTGCAAGTGGTACTTGAAAAAGTTGACGAGGGATTGACCAGAGAGGAAAGTGTTTGTTTGTAGACCTTTCAAACGCGTCCACCACACGCATTCTTTTGCCATAGCTATCAGTGTTAGATAGATAGATAGATAGATAGATACATAGATAGATAGATAGATAGATAGATAGATAGATAGATAGATAGATAGATAGATAGATAGATAGACAGACAGACAGAAAGGTAGATAGACAGACAGAAAGGTAGATAGACAGACAGAAAGGTAGACAGACAGACAGACAGACAGACAGACAGACAGAAAGAGTGAGAGGCAAACAGACGGAAAGGAAGGAAGGAAGGAAGGAAGGAAGGAAGGAAGGAAGGAAGGAAGGAAAGGTCTATAAAAGCAAGCGAGAAAGAAAGGCAGGGACACACGGAGTGTTGAAGAATGGGAGGACTTGAGCGAAAATAGCAATAAACAGAGAGAGAGAGAGATAGAAAAAAAAGAGACACAGACAGAAAGACAGACAGACAGAGAAACAGAGAGACAGAGAAACAGAGAGACAGAGAGAAAGTTCAGGAGACGAAAATATTCAGTTTGGGAGACTGACAAGAGTGAATTGTCTTTGAGATTTCTTCCAAACTGTCGGCAAATTTGACAACCTGAAGAATGGTAAATTAATTATATATGACCATTTAGTTCTTAAGCTTTATACTTTCGTTCTTTTTTTCTTCTTCTTTATCCTTGTGTTTTGTCTTTCTGTCTTTTTTTTCTGCTCCAATTTATTTTTGGTAAAAAGTAAGAGAGGCGTGGATAGTGGAATGGAAAAATGGGGAACGAATTTTTTTGTCTGTAAATATTATCTCGATTTTCAATATTTAGGTTACTAGCCCTGCTGCTTCTTAGCAATCGATTTTGGTCACTTCGATAAATGGTTTAATGATTAGCACGTAGCTGGGTAGAATACACCGAAGTGCTTCACTTGTCACGATCGGTGTGTATGTATATATGTATATGTATGTGTGTGTGTATGTACGTATGTATGCATGTATGTATCTGTGTGCGTGTGTGTGTGTGCGTGTGTGTGTGTGTGTGTGTGTAATAGGAAAAGAAATATGTATAGGTATATGCAAATATATATACGTATATATCTGCAGATAAATCTATATGCATATACATAGATACACGTATGTGTGTATATATGTGAAT
>NC_069004.1:6004937-6007042 GCF_001194135.2 Octopus bimaculoides | reverse complement strand
AAAACAGAAACAATTCCTATCATAGTAGGTGCCTTAGGTATAATAAAAAAATATTCAGACAAATACATAACAAAAACACCAGGACTTACAAATATATATAACATACAGAAAATTGCACTACTGGGTACTGCACACATTCTACGCAAAACACTTTCAATACAGTAAACATAAGAGCACCACAGCAAACCACAGCACATACCCAAGGCGCACAGAGCTGCGCTCGGTAATGAAGTGAAAGCACGTTATAAAAATAAAACTACTGAACAATAATAATAATAATAATAATAATAATAATAATAATAATAATAATGACAAAACAATAAAAACAACAATAATGATAATAATACTACGCAACTGCCTGTTCGTTGTTTCTCCGTAATCTGCCGATGTTACTTTGTTTTACTTTTACTTTCTCCTATTTTTTGTTTTTTGTTTTTTGTTTTTTCTCGTAGTGACTGCTGAATACATTTTGGTCGTCTGTTATAATTTTCGATCAATATCTGTTATTTCCATCTGTTGGCGAATGGTAATTGCAACACAATGCAGTAAAGACGTGGAATGTCCAAAAACTAGGAGAGTCATTTCATGCTGGCAACTAAATCGATCACGGTTAACATCAAGTCAGTAGGCTTTTATTTTCTTTCTTTTTTCTCTTTGGTTTTGTATTGTTTTTTCTTCTATCGACTCTTGGCATAACGTAATGATTCTTTCATGCTTTCATTGAGTAGCTTCTTGATGTAAATATACAGCGAAGTTCTCCTTAAATCTTGCTGTGAGAAGTTTTATGAACCTGTTTTATAACCTTAACACTCTTCCGTTTGTCCCTAAAGAAGCTACATGCTTCTCCGATTAATAGCGCCCGCCCTATTTTTATGCCTTTGTTGTCGGTTTGGCTTTGTTCGAGTTCCATGTTTTTAGCAATTTTCTAGGGAGCACAATCTACTAATGCCATGATACTGTTATCTGTTATACTGTTTGTTAAGTAGAAGAGTATATTTCTTCTCAACAAACGTAGACGCATAAATACATACATACAGGAGTTGGACAAAATAATGGAAACACCTGACATCATAGCATCATAATTTTGAAATATCAATAAAACCGTCAAAAGCTTGTTTATTTTAATCCTTTTTGATTTATTATTAGTGTTGCTTAATATGTTTTGTTAAATTGCTATTTGTTTTCAGATATCATCAGAAGAAGGTAACTAAAATTCATTAAAATGACAGATCTATCGGACTTTCAAAGAGGTCAAATTGTTGGTGATCGTATTGCCAGGCGCTAGCGTAACGAAAACAGACGAAATGTTTCGTGTATCAAGAAGTACTGTCTCAAAAGTAACGACAGCCTTTGAGAAAGAAGGAAAATCCTTCTCATCGAAACAAAACTCCAGAAGGAAACCAAAACTTACGCTAATTGTTAGAAAGGATCACAAAAGCACAGCTCCAAAAATTACTGCAGAGCTTAATGACTACCTCGAGAACCCAGTTTCCACAAAACCTAACGTAAGCCTGAAGATTGCGTAACATATGAAAGGACTAGTTTACTTTAATATTGTAAAATTGTAAAAGTCTAAAACTTTAAACATTGCAAATAATAAAACGAGAAAATGAGACTAACTTGTAATTTCATTGATTAATATAATCTTCTATACACAATCATACAAACTCGGATATAAATATATGCATATGTATATCTGTGTGTGTGTGTGTGTGTGTGTGTCTCTCTCTCTCTCTCTCTCTCTCTCTCTCTCTCTTTCTATATATATATAAGATATAAGAGTTGAAGTAGCCATCTAAGGGATAGAGGTATCCATAGATGCTCCTGGTATTACCTCAGTATGTATGGTTCGTGTGATAAGGTATACGGTAGTAAGTAACTTAAAAGGTAAACTGTGGTTTAATATATACAGAGACGATAAGAAATGGAGCCATAAGCAGTGAAAAGTGGATCGTTGGCGTTATAAAGTTATTATTTAGTCATTTATAACATCAATGATCCATTTCTCGCTGTTTATCGCTCCATTTCTTACCATCTTTATATACATGTATATACATATATATACATATACACATATGTATATATATATATATATATATATATAT
>NC_069004.1:6004306-6004927 GCF_001194135.2 Octopus bimaculoides | reverse complement strand
TATATATATATATATATATATATATATATATATATATAAATCTATTTCACCCGATGATATAGCTCAAATTCCTCATTATTTTGAAAGAATTTTTTACATTTGGTATCAGTAGCAGACATGTAAGTTTATTATTAAATATGATTGTATAAACTATCTCTATGTTTCTTTTTTTTATCTTTTTTTATTTAGTTTTAGTACAAATTTGAGATATTTGGATTTTTTATCGTTATATAAAGATTGATCTAAATATATAGTGAAATTGCCGTTGGCAGCGAAAAAATCCAACATCAAATTTCAGTGCTGTCCTGTTGATGACGTTTATTGATGCAGAATCACGTGGTGACAGCTGCCTACTTGTCTTCCTCAAGCGAAAAAATTAAATATACAAATGAAAAGCTTCTTTAGCAGTTTTTCAATTCTATAGATTATCTGCCCTTCTTATCGTTTGCAACTAGGCGTTTGCTTACTTCTTTCAGAACAAAGATAGCTTTAATAAACCAAGAATGAATTTTATATAGTGTTTAGCACGCTTTACTTCAACTTTTTGTTTACATATCTATATATACATATATACAGACACACATGTAATATAATATAACATAATATAATATCATATATATA
>NC_069004.1:6002108-6004022 GCF_001194135.2 Octopus bimaculoides | reverse complement strand
GCGTGTGTTTGTAAGTATTACAGTTGCTCGCATTTGTGCTGTACCCAAGAAAGACATATATAAAAAATATTTAAAAAATTGCAATACAAAATAATAAACGATATTGATCAAATAACAAAGCAGATATCTAAAATGGCGTCACATTTGAAATTACTGATTTGAAAAATCAAAATGAAGGCACGTTTCGCAGTATCGATTTGTGATGATAACTAAGCCATAGAAAATAGTTCTGTAAAAAAAAAAAATTACTTTAGATTACGAATGGCTACAAGAATTAAATTATTGATTTTGATAAAAGGATAACAAACAAATAATAAACCAAATATGAAAGACCAAGTGAGAGAGAGAGAGAGAGAAGGAAAAATATAATGATTATGATGGCTAGAGAATTGGTTTTGAAGTTAAACAAAACGTTCTCTATGATTTAAACGTAGGAGTTACCAGTTTATTTATAATAAAATTGTAAAAAACTTCATTATTTTCAAATGACCCATATTCCAAGTTGTAAATATGTCACGATCTTCCCAGACCCACCCTTGTATATCAAATATACAAAACAATATGAAATACAAAAAATTAGTAAATGTTTTGTTTGCTTTTTTTTTTTTCTTAAAAAGAAAACCAAACAATGTTGGCGCAAAATAATGTTTTAATTCAATGAAATTCGACTACTCCTGCTTAGAAAAATTTATATTCTTTTTTGTTGATTCTTTCTAAAATTTTGTGTATTCTTTTCTTTTTTGTTTATTTGTTTGCTTAAATATTATAAATATGAACAAAGAATTCAGACTTTGTGGCTGCAACACAACACAATACAAGTAAATAACAACAGCAACGGTAACAACAACAACAACAACGACGATGAGAAGGAGGAGAAGGAGAGAGAGGGGGGGAGGTAGATGGGTGGAAGAGGATAATGATGAGATCATAATCATGAAGAAGGGAAGGAGGAGGAGGTGGAAGAGAAGTTAGGAGAGGAAGGGGGAAGGGGGAGTGAAAGTAGTAAGAAAGGGTGTATTATTATGAAGAAGAAGAAGAAGAAGAAGTAGAGAAAAGCGTGGAAGATAAAATGGACGTTCAACGACGATGATGACGAAGACAATGACGATGGTTACAAGGACGAGGATTGCAACAACAAGGACTTTCGTAATGAAGCTGATGATAATGGTGATGATGGTGGTGGTGGTGGTGGTGGTGGTAGTCTTGGTGGTAGTGGCAATGATGATGATGATGATGATTAAGAGGAGGGGGAGGACGACGACGACGACGACGACGACAATGATGATATTGATTTTGGTAGCGGAATGCTTTTCAGATTTTTCAAAACTTAAGTTGAAATGAAATTTGTGCAATGTCGTCGTTTATTTTTAAATAAAGCAACATTGGACGCTTCTTGTATTCATGTCGAAGATAAACAATGACCGCCGCCATGAATATTTCTATCACTTTTTTTCTTTTCTTTTTCTTTTTCTAGGTTCATTGATCAAGAAAATAAGCTCCCTAACCATCAAAGAGTGTGACGCGGTTTCATTTTCAGTCCAATATCTTTCCTTTGCGGCACCATTTTGTATATGCACACATAAGTATATTTACGTATCTTCTATTTCCTCTTTCAGTCATTTGACTGATACCATGCTGTAGAACCGGGTATAAATATGTACTTATACTCAATTAGATGATGTTAAAACTGAAGTGAAGTATCACAAATGTCACTATCGAATAGAAAGTACACAAACATACGTCGTGTGTAGGGTAAAACGTTTATTTTTGAGTTTCGATCAAATCGATATCTTCGTAGTGATCATGGAGCCTTATTAATAACCTTCAGAAAGCTGGGCTGGATTGGTTCAAGAATACAATGTACAGACACACACAGACACAGCCACACACATACATGCACAGGCACGTATATAT
>NC_069004.1:6001370-6001785 GCF_001194135.2 Octopus bimaculoides | reverse complement strand
ATATATATGCATATAAACATATATATATATATATACATACTCATATATTTTGCTCGTTGGTGTGTATATATTGAGGGAAAGAAAGATAGACATATATACATGCATGCATGCATGCGTACGTGTGCACGTGCATACATATACACACGCGCACACACATGCATACATACATACATACATACATATATACACACATGTATGCTACAAACATACACAAGCAGCTGTCTATATGTATGACGTATTTATATATTCATACATATATGTATATGCTGAGTAGGTTCGGCTTTAAATGAATAAAGAATGTGCGTGTATAAATACAGATATATGCATGTGAGTATGTACGAATTGCTGATACACACACACACACATATATATATATATATATATATATATATATATATATATATATATATATATA
>NC_069004.1:6000399-6000908 GCF_001194135.2 Octopus bimaculoides | reverse complement strand
TATATATATATATATATGAATATATATAGGCATATATGTGCGTGCGTGTGTGTATACACATACATATATACTTACGGATATGAATTTATATATGTGCATATATATGCATATATATATGAAGTGGAACGCCAAGATTGCATCGGCATGGCTTTTAAAAGTATTGATTATCATTTAAAGCTACTACGGAATCTAAATATGGTTCGTTTCTTAAGAACTAGCATATGTTCTGACGTAAATAACGTTATGAAGAGTGTGGCGGTCTTCCTGGGATCCAATGATGTCTTATGAAAGATCTGTAACTATAGTAACTGAAATCCGAAAATGAAGAAGGCATAAATATATACAAAAAAAAATACCAATGTTGGTGAACTATTATGCTTCAGAGCACCCGTCTAACGAAATATATGCATATCTTAGTATATGAGATTGCGTGTACATATGCATATATAAACACACACAGACACACACACACACACACACACACACATATATATATATATATATATATA
>NC_069004.1:5999034-5999939 GCF_001194135.2 Octopus bimaculoides | reverse complement strand
TATATATATATATATATATATATATATATATATTATACATATATATATATATATATATATACATACAGACCACACACACATATATATATATATATATTTAGCGAGAGAGAGAGAGAGAGAGAGAGAGAGAGAGAAAAGGATTTGCACTTATATGCTCATATACACATATACATATATATACATAACATGTATATGTAATTTGTGTGTGTGTATGTTTTTTTGCAGATGCATGTATATATGCACGTATTCTGTATATGCACACACACACACACACACATATATATATATATATTCAATTATATACCGACACACACATTCATACGTACATGTTAAATTACCTATAGTGTTCTTGTTAACATTAAAACATCTCGATATTAAAAAAACATATATATTCCTCCTCAAGAATGTTAAGTAATCGTTGTAGTAGGAGGCAAAAGAGAAGAAGGTGGGAAGAGTAGTAAGAGGAAGAAAAATCATTCAATGATGGCGGCTTTAACGTCACATCTCAACCTATACGTAAGCCATAGGGATTTGAATTTGCACGCTAGTATGCTGGAAGCTAAAGCCTATTACCATTCGGTTTCTGCAAATGTCAGAAGGTAAAGAAGGAGCTAAGCATTTTTGATATCAGGGATATAGCTTGCATATTTTGCCCCGTATGATATACACTTTTAAACACCGCTTCTTTTCTCATACATAATTTAACTCATATTTTTCTAAGTATCCTTGCGTATATATGTACATACACATATCCTTATATGCAATACATTTGTTTGTGTGTGTGTGTGTGTGTGTGTGTGTGTGTTAATATAAGTGTATACAAAATGTCTGCCAAAATGCATGCAGAAAAGTATATATGCATGTATGTATTTATATAGCTATACATACACACAGACATATATATA
>NC_069004.1:5996681-5997325 GCF_001194135.2 Octopus bimaculoides | reverse complement strand
TATATATATATATATATATATATGCACATATACACAATCACACACACACACATATATACATTCATAGAGAGAGAGAGAGATCGTAAGAGAGAAAGAGAGTAAGCGAGAAAGAGAGAGATGTTGCATGTACCCAGAATTATAGTAGTAAGCACTCGCGCAAGGTAGCACGCAGTGAAACTAAACCCGGAACCACGTGATTGAGAAGCAGACTTCCAACCGCGCAACCACGTCTGCGCTTACATCTTATGAGGGAAGCATCTTGAGGATAAACATTGAAAGGAAATATTTTATTGCTAATTATTTTTTTTAATCTCCTTTATCATTTCTGACAGAAACAGAATTTTTCAGTTTTATACCTTTTTCATGTCTTTTTAGGTTTTGTTTCTTTTCATACGTTTTTATATTTGTATTTCATGTTATTTAACATTGTCTTCTTCATGTTAAGGAAAAAACAGTCAGCTTATGCTAAGAATTTGTCTTTTGAATTGTCTGTACTTTTAGTATGTATTAAATTTTTAGGTTGTTGTTTATTTCTGTGTGTTTTAGTTGTTTTTATTTTTCGCTTTATATACAGCTGTTTACATCTCTATTCAGTCTCCTATATCCTCTGTTAGTGATTATTAATATAATTGTATAAATATATA
>NC_069004.1:5986891-5989783 GCF_001194135.2 Octopus bimaculoides | reverse complement strand
AACTATTGTTCCAAATATATATAGAGAGAGAGAGGGAGAGAGAGAGAGAGGCGGGGGTCTCTTAATATTTTAAAGAAAATTTTAAAATATGCATGAAGCATTTATTTAAAGAATTAGGCCCAATATTAAAAAGAGGGTTAATCATTTATTATCCAATTCGTGTTGAATAAGTTGTCACGTGTTACTTAAAATCCAAGTAAAACCGAATTATACATACATACATGCATACATACATACATGATTATACATACATGAAACAAAACATACGAATCTGCACATATATATACATAAATAAATACCCTGTTGTTGATGTTGAAATTCCAGTGGGGGAGCCTTGGATCTAGGTTAGAAACCGGCTCTTTCGCTATTGGGAAGAATTCTTGAAGTAAAACTGAATAATGACATACATACATACATATCACATGTGTGTGTGTATGTGTGTGTGTGTGTGTGTGTGTGTGTGTGTGTGTGTGTGTGTGTGTGTGTGTGTGTGTGTGTGTGTGTGTGTGTGTTTGTGTGTGTACAGGGTTTTCTGGCTAAATTTGTCGAACTTTTATGTCTTTCTTTTTCAGGAACGGCTTGTTATATTTGTGAGCTGTCAACGGAAAGGAAGAGCTTAAACATCGAAGGTGTTATTGAGAAAATGCTAGCTGACATGAAGAATTGAAAGCCATCTGAATATTGGGAAATATATCATAACCCCCGCTGCGCAGTTCTCTGTGAAAACTCCGAAAGTCGTAGGATGTGGCATGGATATCATAAAAATCAAAGTTCCCCCAAAACTGTGATCGTCATTGAGGGAGTCTCTAGTAAGGGTGATTTAAGGTCATAACGTCTTGTATCATTATGGCAAGTAACGTATTGTATCGTTATGGCAAGAGCGTTAAAATACAAGAAGTGTATCTGACATTGAGTGACATAGCTTCTACAAGGCACGCTATCCTCTAACTAAAGTCGGAAAAAAATCCAGGCTTTTATAACTTCCAATGGAAGGTTTATTAGTTTGACGCTCGGGGAAAATGGAAAAGGCATTGACGTTTCGAGCCCATGCTCTTCTACAGAAATGAATGATGTAACAAAAATGGAGGGAGAAGGAGAGAGAGGGAGGGAGAGAGAGAGAGAGAGAGAGAGAGAGAGAGATGTCAGGATCAATGGCACCACATTCTGTGAGCATACATACACACACTAGCACACACAAACTTACTATGTGGTTCTCTATAGCCTACACACCAAAGCATTAAACAACCCAAGTCTGTTTCAGAACTCCCTTGTCCTATTAGGCAGCGAAATCGGGTCACGCCTGAACGACACGGATGCAAAGCAAACTCTCTAAGCCATGTTGATTTTTACGCATACTCTTCAAATTCATTCTAGATCTCACTTAGCTCCAATATTCTTCCTCTCCTTCTCTCTACCATTATCAGATTCTTTCATTTATATCTCTACTATATAAGCTTTCTCTTTAATTTATCTCCTTAATAATAACATTCAACCTACACCATCCATCGAAACTTCTTTATGGATTATCCTGCATCTTTCTGAAAGATATCTCCGCTTTTTATCTCATATTTCTCGACAGTGTATCGTATAACACTTGCTATTTATAACATATTTAGGGTTTTCTATATTGTAGTAGACTTTATTCTTCATCTTCAATATGTCTCATTTATCATAACATCCGATGCTTTTATCACACACATCATTATTGCCACTATTCACTATTATTATTATTATTATCATTATTATTATTATTATTATTATTATTATTATTATTATTATTATTATTATTATTATTATTATTATTATTATTATTATTGAGTGAGAGAGCAGCACGCCCCATAAAAGTGACGCTGGACATTTATATTATTATTACTATTATTATTATTATTATTATTATTATTATTATTATTATTATTATTATTATTATCATTATTATTATTATTATTTTATCATCATCATCATCATCATTATTATTATTACTTTTACTAGTATTATTATTATTGTTGTTGTTGTTATTGTTTTGCTGTATTTTTGTCTTCTCTTTCTCCACGTACGTTTGTATATTCTTTCTCTTGTCAAAATTTATCACATACTTTTCGTGTATATTGTACGTTCTTCATTTTTATAACATATCTTTTAATGCATCGATATCGGATGTTATATCCTTCTCTACTCGTATCACATGATGATTTCTCATCTGCAGAGGATATTACTATTTCTATAACTTTATCACGTTTCATTTCTAACACGATATTTTTTATCATTTTTATTATTACTTTTTATCGTTACTATTACTACTATTATTATTATTATTATTATTATTATTATTATAATTATTATTATTATTATTATTATTATTATTATTATTATTATTATTATTATTATTATTATTATTATTATTAGCTGTTATTGTCATTATTATTATTGCTTATCATTATTTTAATTATTATCATTATTATTGTTGTTGTCGTTGTTGTTGTTACTGTTGTCGTTGTTTTAGTTATTACTATTATTATTATTATTATTATTACTACTACTACTACTACTACTACTACTACTACTACTACTACGACTACTACTAATACAAGTACTACTACTACAATTGCTACTATTACTACGACTACTACCGTCAGTAATGTTTTATTCTGTATCTTAATCACGCTTCATTTCTAACATTGTACCACCATTACTACTACTACTACTAATACTACTGCTGCTGCTGCTGCTGCTGCTGCTGCTGCTATTACTACTACTATTACTATCACTACTACTGATACTGCTGCTGCTGTTGCTACTACTACTACTACTACTACTAATATTAATACTGCTGCTACTACTACTACTACTACTAGATAGTTATTAAAATTAACACCATTGTTATTACTAGTTGTA
>NC_069004.1:5980516-5984696 GCF_001194135.2 Octopus bimaculoides | reverse complement strand
ATTATCCGCACTTTCACCATACCATATCTTTATTATTTCCACACTGCTTTCTGTGCATGGTTACTATTGTGGTCACGTGATCGAAGTTTGATCCTGATCGTACCATTTTTTTTTCTTTTTTCTGGCTTTTTTAGAGTAAGCATGACAGCTTCACTAGCAATGTGCAACCAAAGAAGAACTAAAAGCAGTGATCCAGTTTTTCTGGTCGGAAGGTGTGTCAGGTGCTGAAATTCATCGGAGGCTTTTAACACAATATGGGGACAGTGCACTACCGCGTAGAAGTGTGCATGAAGGGATCGAGAAGTTAAAAGTGGCGGGACAAGTGTGACGCATGAAGAGGGGGCAGGACGCCTGTCAACCTCCACTACTGACAAGAAGATTCAGCAAACTCGAGAGATGGTAACAGTGAACCGGTTCACCATTACCATCTCTCGGGTCACTGCTCTTTGTTCTTTGAAGCACATTGCTAGTGGGAGTCGCCATGCTTACTTACACTGTAAAGCCAGAAAGAAAAATGAAGCAATCAAGTTTTAACTTTGATCACGTGACCACAGTAGTACCAAATATAAGCACGCATGTGCAGAAGGCCGTGTGGCAACAATAGATACGTTAACTTGAAATATGCAAAAAAAAAAGAAAAAAATGCAAACTTGAAATGTGCAAAAAAAAAAAAGAAAAAAAAAATGCAAACTTGAAATATGCAAAAAAAAAAGAAAAAATGAACAAAATGCAAACTTGAAATGTGCAAAAAAAAATGCAAACTTGAAATATGCAAAAAAAAAAAAGAAAAAACAAAATGCAATCTTGAAATGTGCAAAAAAAAAAAATTTTTTAAATGCAAACTTATATGCAAAAAAAAAAAAGAAAAAAACAATAGATATGTTATGGCGAAAGTGCGGATAATTTGACTTTCACTCGTATATAATACTCTCTGAATCGATTAAACTGTCGTCATTGTCGACGTTGTTGGTGTTGCTGCTGTTGTTATTTTTTAAATATACATTGTTGTTGATTCGTTCGACTAAACACTCCAAGGTGTATCCCAGTTAAGGTGGCTTTCCAATAACTGAATCAAAGAAGAAATAAAAGATAGCGATTTTAATAGTAAAGATGACAGACATTGCTATAGCTGCGAGTTTGATGATGCGATGCCTGCTGTTAGGTCGTATGACAGAGGAGCTGGCGCCAAGTGAAAGATGTCCACATGTGTGGCAACAGTCGTGTGTCTGATAAGTGCGGTTGTAAAATGGACATTCCTTCCTCCAGCAATCGTCTCCTCGGTCTCCGTATTCACATCGTACAATTTTGGATTTCAAGGAGAAACATGTCCAGCAGCATATTTCCTTGACCTTAGGGTCGTAGCAGAAATAGTCGTACCCGTCGGGTATATCCTTGCATGTCATGTTATATGTACCAGGTAATATCCCCTGCACTTTATCTCCGAGCCAACAATTTCTGAGAAGATGTGGAGCTTTAAGATTGTATACACATTGAGACATGTAGCACCACATTTTCGTACCACACGATGTACCCTCGAGAGGGTAAATCCCTACGCATGTTGAATTATATAAGCACAAAAGTCGTCTACAAAGCGTATTTCTTTGAACGAAATTTTCTTTTTGGCATCCGTCAGCACTAGACGACAATCCAAAACGGTGTCTACACTGCTCATTAGGAGAGTATTCTAGACCAGGTTTAAATTTGTCGCTGAGACGAAATAGGGTTATACTGTTGTCGATTGATGTAGCCTCTTTACTGAAACAGAACCTTAAATATCTATGTTTGTGTATCAGCATTTCAAATTGCGCTGTTGTACAATTAGAAAATTCAAAAATATTAATTTTTGGTGACTGCAAATTATCAAAATTTAATTCACTAGACATAACATATTGCACGCGAGATTCGCATTTGTTTTCGGTTAAACCTATATTTTGAGCTATCATTTTAGAAGCTATTACACCGGTTATTATAGAAAACCTTTCAAAAAGAACACTGGTGCTCATGTTCGAACATATTCCTCGTGCCCAAGTGAAAGCCTTTTCGTTATCATTCGGAAAAGCAATTGCATGTTTTGTGAAAAAGAGAACATGGTCGTACGTTACCAAATTTGTATCCGTTTTGTTGTTTAACCAATTCCTGAACAACGTCAGTGACTGTTCGGCTTCCATGCTATCATTTGCCCACGGTGACGGTTTATGAATATTCAAGAGATAAATTCCTGAACACGTTACTGCAACACCATACTTAGTTGTGGAAAGAGATTGAAATACGTAATCAATGAGGTCTAAGGTATAAAAATAATATTGCGTGAGGTAATAGGTAAGGAAAACATTTTCCTTTTGAAATCGTTTAGACATTTGATTAGCAAAGAACTCATATATACTATTGTCTATAACAATACCAATTTCTATAATATAGTACAGGAGACCTCTCTTAGATCGATGTATTAAGGTCTTATTTAATGTAGATACGTTCTCGTTAAATCTCGGCAGATTGAAAAATGTGAAACTGCCTTCATTACTACTGAGTGAAAGATCATATACCAGGTGGAAATATCCATGTATCTGATGATTTCCTTCCCGTTTAGAATATATTTTATCAAATATAAAGTTAGGCAGAATGCCATACACGATATTCTTGTGAAAAATCGTACCACTCATTTTACACACACATGTATCATATTTACTGCCTCTTTCATCACATTGCACCAGAAAAGAACTGCCAACTCCTTTGAAGACAGCTGTACGATCTTCCTTTGATCCAAATTGTTTAGTTCGATATTCTTCTTCCTCGTTCTCATCATTTATATAAAATATAGGGCTACTTTTATCATCTTTGTTTAAAGTTAATCTCAGTTCGATTTTTTCTTCGCGTAAGTAAAATATAAAATCGATCTTTTCTTGACAATTGTCCTCTCTAACTGAATGCGAGGCTTGGTATATTATTACTTTATCTGATACGAGTGTACCTTCGATAGATTTTTTGGAATTGGGTGTCGATAAACAAAGAACAGCATTTAGAATCCAAAGACCGAGAAACAACAACATATTTATGCGGACATTTTGTATCTTATTTCCAATTGCCATCCTCGTGCGTGTGTGTGTATGTGTGTAGACAGATATTATTAGCTATTTATATTTGTGTCTTTCTGTATACCGATAAATGTATACATACACAAATACTCACACGCACAAATATATATATACACGCACGCACAAAATACACTTATATATATATATATATATATATATGTATGTTTATCTATATAAGAATAAATATATACTGTATCTGTATGTGTGTGTGTATATATATATATATATATATACATATATGAGTATATATGTACACACACACACATATATATGAGTGTATATATGTGTATGTGTGTGTGTGTGTGTATACACATATACACGCAGCCATCTACGTGTGTGGGTATATATGTATGTACGTATTCAATAGAGAACAATAGACAAACAAATCGTGTTATCATAACCGGACATGACGTAGATGCTATTACTTTGACGTCATCGTCATCGACCGCGTCGTTGAGGACGCCATGCTAGTTCAATGCTATCGTCGTAGATTTTGTTGTTCAACAGTCATTCCTAACTGAACAGACCAATAAATAAAAGACGTTCCGACCATGAGCATCTCGCTGATATTAAGAGCTTTTTATCATTATTATTACAGTACATCATCCGCTGTAAGGTATATACGGATGGTTGTGTGTTTAGGAACCTCGGCTTACAACGTGGTAGTTCAGGCTACACTCCCATCTCGCTGTTCCATGGATAAGCGTCTTCTACTCTAACCCCGGAGCAAACTGATGCCTAGGGAGAGAATTTGGAGGACGGAAACAGGCCATACAAAATAGAACGGCCTTTATTACTCCAATGACGATGCCGATGGAGTCACAGAAGGGACTTGATGCCAAGATATCGTGCAACTGTACACAGTGGTTCCGATCGGGCAGTCCTGAAATTGCCATTGGCACCGTACGGTTGCCTCATACTTTCCCAGCGGACAAAAACACGGAACGCAGCCATCCAGAGGGTTCACATCCACAGGGGTCTCCTACCTCCTTCTCTTCCTGTCTCATTTTCTCTCATGCGCACGCTCCCTCTCTTCCCCTTCTCTCTCTCTCTCTCTCTCTCTCTCTCTCTCTCTCTCTTTCTCTCTC
>NC_069004.1:5975624-5978055 GCF_001194135.2 Octopus bimaculoides | reverse complement strand
ATATATATATATATATATATATATATACATATGTATATATGGGTGTATATATACATATATCTACTTACATGTATATTGATATATATGAATATGTGTGTGTGCGTTTGTATTTATGTGTATATGTGCGTATATATGTATATATATGCATATACTGACAGGGTACGCAACCGCCCTATCACCATCTCCAGGATTTTGCCGTTAATGCATTTGTTGCTGTGTGATAAAATGCGTATAGATTATTTGTATCTCTCTCTGTTAGGTGTCAGGCACATTCCTCTTATTTATGAGGCAAATGGTAGATTTGTGCTTTATATCATATCAAGAAGGTTCCTTCGCACGTATTTCTAGTGCGCTCAATCCTTTCAACGTTGCATTTACTCTCGAAGAGTGATAATTCATGAATTTTAGCTTTATATGAGCTGGGTGTATAGGAGATTAGCTTCTCTCCTAATTATTGGTAAATATCACTTGTCGTTGTTGTTGTTGCTTAGACATAGGATGCCTCTCTGCTGACGATTAATGCAGTTATATTTGCAATAATTTTACGGACACTACTAAAACAACCGCATTCATCGTGAGGTGCAAAAAAAAAAAAACACAACACTTCTATCAAGGTAAGCTCGACAACTAAAAAAAAAACACAACAAATATTCAATCTCGTTCTATCCAACAGCAATGAATGCATTAACGGAATAAACTGCAGCAGTCTCTGTAGCGAAGAAAACTTCTAAATATTAACTAAAACAACAGACATTCTACAAACAAAAGCTGCAAACTGTATTGTCTGTCTATCCATCTCAATGTCTCTCTCCCGCTGTGTGTGTACGGATATATATATATATATATATATATATATATATATATATATGTATGTATTTATGTATGTATATATGTATGTATATTCATATTTCTATGTCAGTATAGATGTATGCGTGTATATGGGTATTTTATTTAGCTTCGACATATTTAAGGTGAAAGAGAGATGATGATCGATTGCTTTAGAATCATTTCAGATATAAGGTTCTCTGGCTGGACGCCAGAGTGTTATGTACTATTGAAGAGCTGGAAAATTAATGAAATACAGAAATGCAGATAACGATAGATAGATAGATAGATAGATAGATCGATAGATAGATAGATAGATAGATAGATAGATAGATAGATAGATAGATAGATAGGTAGATAGATAGATAGATAGATAGATAGATAGATAGATAGATAGATAGATAGATAGATAGATAGATAGATAGTGACAGACAGAGAGACAGATATTTATGCATATATGTATATATACACTGAGAAAGAGAGAGAGAGAGAGAGAGAGAGAGAGAGAGAGAGAGAGAGAGAGAGAGAGAGAGAGGGAGAAAGAGATTGAGAGGTGAGGTGAATAAATGAGAAACTGAAGAATTGAAAATGAGAAATTGATCGAACAACATAACAAAGGAACCAGAGAAATGGCAGCTCTTATCTGCCATAAGATACTTCGATCTATCATCATGTTAATTTCTCAAAATGGGCTCAGAATTCTATCGTTGGCAACAGAATGGAGCAGAAATATTCCTGAAGCTTCATGTTTCGTCTGCTATTAAATATTTTGCCAGGACACGTATCCAAAATATTAGGTTGTTCATTTCTCAAGATAAGTCAAACTAACCTCCAAACTTTCTGCCAGCACATCAAATTATTTAGCTAGTATAGTCTGTCGTTTATTTTTGGCCTCATGCTATTTGTGAACATTAGCGTCGTTAGATAGAGGTTTGTTATTTGGTAATATTTTTCTTTCAAAGACGCCCATCAGTACTTCACTGCTTTTACTTCAATGGTGAACAGTGATAAGAGAATATTTAGTTAACTCAAGCGGGATAAATACCACGATATGCCAAGGTTTTAATACACCATACCAGTTTATTTCGAGCGCGCACACGCATACACACACATACAAATACACACGCACACACACACAGACGCACACACACACAAACACGCACCCCACGCACACACGCGCACACACACACACATACACACGAACCCCCACCCACCCACACACACACACACGTCGCTCATAACTGTATAGCACACACGTGCGCGCACGTACACACATCCCTACACATCATGAGCAGAACGATAAATTTTGTGGGCGAATGCTTAGTAAGATTTCATTGATCAATGTCTGCCATTCACTAAGTATAGATTGAGAAACCCTTCGGTGTTTGTTTAAATATGTCTGTGTGTGTGTGTGCATGTGTGTATGTGTGTGTCCGTGTGTGTGCGTGACTATGTATGCTTGCGTATGTATGCTTATATGCATACATATCTTTTCTTTATCTATTTATCATATCTGTCCATCTCTCTCTCTTTCTTTATCTCTCTCTCTCTCCCTCTCTCTCTCTCTCTCTCTCTCTCTCTTTCTCTAAATATACATATATATATA
>NC_069004.1:5974348-5975116 GCF_001194135.2 Octopus bimaculoides | reverse complement strand
ATATATATATATATATATATATACATAACGCATACCTACATACATACCTATGTGCATATACATGTGCATATATATAGAGAGAGGCATACATATATATACATACATACATATACACACACGCACACGCACTCTTACACATACACACAAACACACACACACACACACAAACACAAAGACATAAGTCTATGTACAAGATCTAATATGCTTCTTTAATCAAGAACATCTTCCGATTAAATGCTAAATAAGTAGCAATACTTCCGGTTCTGAACAAAGCAGAAAAAAAAACTTCATTTCCTCTAATCTAAATCTTAGTGAATACCTTGCATTGCTTCAGTCTTTTAATTCATCTTTTTGTGGTTCACCATAAGGAGGAACGGCCGTATCTGTGGCATTGACGTAGAGTCTCTGAGTCTGCCAGAGGAAAATGGTAAAAGAATCTGTAGTCGATACGTTATTGTCATAAAAAGCACGGCATCAGCACGATCCAATATGTTTGCTTTTACTTTCTCCGTGGTCATTTGACATGCTAGAAATAACAGCCAAATTTCTCTGAAATTTCACTATTTCAACACAAAAATAAATTTGGTTAATGGTACAGATATCAACTGAATTGTTATAAAGCTCGCTTTGATATCGAGATGCTTGCGGGTCAAGTCCCCGCTGAGCGACACTTTGGGCAAGTGTCCCGACCGGCAATACCTTGTGTGTATTTGTATTGTGTGTGTGTGATTTTGCGTATCTGTGTGTCTTCGTTTTGGGCGTGCCAGA
>NC_069004.1:5972273-5973518 GCF_001194135.2 Octopus bimaculoides | reverse complement strand
TATATATATATATATATATGTATGTATATATACTATCGTCACATGAGACGGATGAGATTTGGCAGTTATTTTGAGTAGGATGGTCGAACACATATACACAGGAACTATCGTAGTTTGCTTAATACGGTGTCACATTTAGAATAGCTAAATTATACAGAAGACCCTAATTCTAGAAGTTTTAGAATTACTTGGAAACCAACGAGACTTGGGCCTTTTAGCAATAGGATCTCAAATTGCAGTAGCAAATCAAATTTACTCAGAATATTAGCCTCTAAGTGAAATTCAATTCCACACATATTTCCTTTCAGAAATATATGTCAATTAAGATTCGGCACGCCAGAACATGCATGGATTGTTGAACAGAAATGTTTAATTTAATATCTAATTAAGCCGACATATTTAATTTAATATATAATTCCAATTTCATGACAATGGAAGATATTATTCAGTGGGTGTCCCCTAACTTGATAAACAATTGATATATTGTTTAGTAAGCGGGTGGAAGACTATGGGTAATATATACTGCTTGAAGCATCAGGGCGGAACAATTAATGCAAGGGTGATTGTTCCGATTCTTTGCGTTCTGGGTTCAAATCTCACCCTGTTTGATTTATGCCATTCAACATTTTAATAACTATAAATTGAATAACAATCAACGGGATGGTTCTCTCTTCTCTCTCATAATGTAAGAATGGAATGTTCTGTAAGAAGGAATTATGGGATACCCCTCTCATTGATGCTTCGTCTCTTCTCTATGCTCGAGGACCACTTAGTCATCCTTAACGATAACTGGCCTTCAAGATGACTTTGTGTCCGTAACTATCTTCAATCCAGCGGCAAGATCAGGTGAAGACGCCTAGAGATGAAGATGGATTCAGTGGATGTCCAAGATGTCATGTGGAGGCGCAATGGCCCGGTGGTTAGGACAGCAGAACTCGCGGTCATAGGACGTCGTAAGCGACGGAGTGCCAACAAAAGATGTCATATTTGCCTCATAATGCTCTTCGTAGTCAATGCGTTGCTAATGGTGTCTCACACTTATTGCCGTTTACTGTGTTTTACTTACTTCTTCAGACAATTTTGCGTTAACGTTTATAGGATTGCCTGGTTGTTTAAGTTACAGGATATTAATCATTCTACACCAATCAAAATCTAGCATAGGAGCTTCAATGAGCGCAGTGGTAGGCATTTGTCATATACAAAATACAATGACGTTTGTGTGTGTATATATATATATATATATAT
>NC_069004.1:5961267-5963873 GCF_001194135.2 Octopus bimaculoides | reverse complement strand
ATATATATATATATAATCTCCTGCGAACAACTAGACCTCTTGCTCACTTTTGTTCAATCCTTCCGTCCTGCCCTCGAATTCTCCTGCACTATTTCCAACACTTGCGCCGCCTTTCTCGACATTCTGGTCAACATACGCAACTCCGCTCTCACTACCTCCCTCCACTACAAACACACCGACTCACACTCATACCTCAACTTCAGCTCCTGCCATACCAAGCTCTCCATCCCAGTTCCTCCATCTCCCAATTCCTCCGTCTGCGCAAGCGCTGCAGTGGCAACCATGACTTTGAGACTCAGTCTCAACTCACGACTCCCCACTTCACCCTAACCCTTTAGCCATTATATATATATGTGTGTGAGTTTATATATACATATATATATATATATATATATATACACATGCATACATGCAATATATGTGTGTGCATGTGTGTGTGCCTATGTGTGTGCGGGAGCGTATGTGTGTGTCTGTCTTAGTGGTGACCCTCTTCCACCGTATGCATGCGTTTGGCGTTGGCTTGTTTGCACTCCCATAAATTAGGGGTTCACCAAAAGAAACCAATAGTATACGTACCAGAAATTCTGGAGGGTTTGGGTTTTCTTTTTGTTTTTGGTTTTTGTTTGGTTTTTAAAGTACTGTGTTAGATTTCTTCAATCAAAATAATCGTTCAAAGCGGTGCCACAACACTGCCGCTGACCAACGAATGAAACACGAACGAATAAGATAAAATAACGAAAACAAATGATTCAAGATAGACATATATCTTCGACAATACTTATTAAAGCCAACCACTATGTCGATGAAGTGACATCTACATACGAATTATATATCACGGCTACCAGAATTATATACAGCAACTGCTTATATTGCAATGAATCCGCTACATATGTTACTGTAAATACATAAGATGTAATAAATACGCACATATTCTATTATCTCGTGTCCCTGACCAATTTCTAGTCGTCATTTTCTCAATATTGTTCTATACATTTCATTCTATTGTAGCGTTGTATTTAATTTAATTTGATAATATGAAGCCGCAAGCGTAGTTGTGTGGTAAGAAATTTGCTTCGCAACCACATGGTTCCGGATTCTGTCTCACAGCGTGTGGCACCTTGAATAAGTATCTTCTGTTATATAGCCTCGTACCGACCAAAGCCTTGTGAGTGGATTTGAGAGACAGAAACTGAAAGAAACCTGTCATCTATATATATATATATATATATATATAGAGAGAGAGAGAGAGAGAGAGAGAGAGAGAGATAGATAGGTAGATATGTACATATATATATATATGTACATATATATACACATATTTTTTAATGATAAGTCTGATGACGTATGACAATACATACATACATTTAGAGTACTCAGATAGCAACATTCTTATTGTATAAATATGTAAATATACAAGATACTAGTTGATACTGACAAGATACCAGTTGTCTGCCTGTCTATACTCTTATCATATTACACTAACACTGATATATATGCACAAACATTTATATATACATATAGATAGATAGATAGATAGATAGATAGATAGATAGATAGATAGATAGATAGATAGTCGAACACAGACTCACGCGAAGGCATGCACACACAGAGAGAAACACACGCAAACATGAATAGAGTACACACAAATACCAACATGCAAACAAACTGACACACGTGCAAACACACAGACTCAAAGAAACACACACACATACATACACACACACACACACACACACAAAGAAAAAAAACAACTAAAAAAATAAGAAAAGAAAGCAATAAGAGTAATGACAAACATTCGATTGAAAGGGGGGAAAACAACAATTTGCTCTGAGGATAATAAAAAACAATTTCTTCTCAGCAAAAAATAAAATCCAATATATATATATATATATATATATATATATATATATATATAAAAACAGAAACCAGATAATTAAACAAAAATAAACAGTCCCTTACAACAATGAAAATAAAGTGAGAAAAATCAGAATGAGGTCTGGAATGTCTGGCTAATGATAGCTAATTAAGGAAACATTCTCCGCCGTTAGCCTTTATAATAGATCAAGTGTAAATTGATTGTCTGGTTGTACGACTAATTTTATTAGTACTATGAAGTTAGAGAGTTGATGCAATGGTGTGTATTTTGGTTGTGTATTTATGAGTTTGTGTGTGGGCGGACAGCCGGGCATATATATGTATGAGTGTGTGCGTGTCTAGGTCTATCTGTGAGTTACATATATATATTATGTGATATATATGCGTGTATGTACATATACAGTCTGTTACAGTCTGTTATACCGGCCATGATGAAATACCACAAGGTATAGAAAATACGTATTCGCCTTTATATATTTAATCCTTTATATTGAACACTCAATATTTCATATATTCAATAAGACATTCAATACTTCAATTCATTGTACCATCCATCTTTTTTTATATTATATATTATATATTCCATATTCTATAGCCCACATAAATTTTACAAGAATATAAATAAAAAACATCAAAAACAGAGTTGGAACTCTTTTAAATAAAATAATATATTCCTCTATACACGATCATACAAAACCCTTTTTTTTGTATTTATTTTTACTCACATATAT
>NC_069004.1:5959944-5960984 GCF_001194135.2 Octopus bimaculoides | reverse complement strand
ATATATATGTACATATATATGTGTACATATATATGTACATATATATGTGTACATATATATGTGTGTGTGTGTGTCTATTTTCCCCCACACCATCGCTTGACAACCCATGTTGGTGTGTTTGTGTCCCCGTAACGTAGCGGTTCGGCAAAAGTCACAGATAGAATACGTACTAGATTTACAAAGTATAAGTCCTAGGGTCGATGTGTTCGACTAAAGGCGGTGCTCCAGCATGGCCGCAGTCAAATGCAAAACAGTTTGCAAAGCTTTTAAACCATTAGTCAAATGAACGTACATAATTTCTCTCTTTCTATCTCTATCCATCCCTTTCTCAATCTCTCTTTTTCTCTCCCCTTCTCTCTCTCTCTCTCTCTCTCTCTCTCTCTCTCTCTCTCTCTCTCTCTCTCTCTCTCTCACTGCATATACACGTGTGTGTGGATTAAACTTGGGTGTGAATCTTGTACTTGGCTTTATAAAGCTAATCCACGGATATCGGCTATTGGACACGATATTAAAGCGAAAATTAATCGTATTACTAAAGATATATCCGAAAATCCATCAAAATCCGGAGTATTTTTACACAAAAGATTATAAACACAAGAATATATACACACACACATAGATATATAAATATATATGTGTGTGTGTATATATGAATGTATATGCTTATATGCATATATATATACACATCTCGAAGCAAATAAAGCTATAAAAAACCCAATAGGGTGAAAAAATCTCTTTGGATAGAAAATGTCGAAGGCTGCAAATGGGATTTGAAACCACATCTCTTGCATAACAGACGTTCTGACATTTCCGTTCTCGCATAAGTTTATAAGTTCTTATGATGTCAGTAATATATGTAATGTATACATTTATTCTTACAGACTTACATACATACATACATACATACATACATATATATATATATATATATATATATATATATATATATATATTCGCAGACATTTATATACATACACACACATATATACATACACACACACACACACACGCACACACGCACACACACACACATATATATA
>NC_069004.1:5957861-5958346 GCF_001194135.2 Octopus bimaculoides | reverse complement strand
TTGTAAATATATGGCCATATATTCATGCATATGTATGAATGATTTATGAGAAAGTGTCTGTAATTTTACTTTGTAATATATGGAATTGTAAAATATTATCACAAAAATGAATTTTTTTTTTTACATTCTTTTCTTTAACATTCAGACACAACTACTAAAATATGTAATTTATACACAACAACGACAACACACACACACACACACACATACACACACACGTACACACATATATATAGTATTACGAAAGGAAAGACTGTCACAAATGCTTAATCAGTCTCTTATGCAAACATATGCCGATTGTTGAAAAGTTCGTTCATACACGCGCAACACACACACAAATACATTCCTACATACACATACACGAGCGCATACGCTTCCGCCCATTATTACTCAGTACGTATATAATAGCGTCTGTATATACTCCGATATCTATATATCTTACATCCATGTAATATATAAATATGTGCATATGTACTTATATATAT
>NC_069004.1:5954716-5957851 GCF_001194135.2 Octopus bimaculoides | reverse complement strand
TGTATGTATTAATGTTCGGTTTTATGTTCATTGGCGGCCTTGTTCCAAATTTTGAAACCATTTATGAATTAATGCCTCCCTTTCTGATTTTTTTTACATCAGACGAAGCGGTAGGTCGTCACAAAGACTTAAACTCGATGCCAACCAAACCCCCTACACATAACGATTGAGTAGGCGTAACAGATGGGCCACTGAGAGAAGCTAAAGGAACTTAGGCTGTAGTCCTTTGAGAGAGACGTACTATTTTAGTGGGTATGAACGAAAAGTATCAGCCGTCCGCAGCTAAGGTGACGCTCGTTTATTGATCATGCTTCAAGAACCCTGCGTCTTACTCTTCCAAGTTCCAAGTAATAATGATTTGTGTAGGTGTTCTATCATTATATTCGTTCCAATCCTTTTGAGCCAAGTTTGTAGGTGGGTCCTGATACTTCCAAGTGCAATGAGCACTACTGGTATCACATCAACTTTCTTCATTGCCCACAGCCCGCGTATCTTTCACTTCAATTCATCATGGTCGTTCACTTTTATTTCTTCGTTCTCTTCAATCATCGTGCAACAGGACATGATATATCAATTATCGGGCAAGTTTTTGTTTTCTTTTTTTTATTTTTACTCTCTTTTCACTGCAACAGTATCATATTTTCGACGTTTAATCTGATGATCACACGGAATCATTGCCATCCCATAGGATTTTGCTATCTTCCCTGTAAGGAAAAAAACGCGTATAGAAATTATCTCGTTCGTGGTTATTTTTTTCAGAACATTTATCGATATAAGCAAGCGACTCCAGTTGTTATACGGTATTCCTTTATTCTGCTATGCTATTTGTTTCAGTCGTATGACTGTGGCCAAGCTGGAGCACCGCCTTACGTCGGAGAAATCGACCCCAGGAAATATTCTTTCTAAGCCTAGAATTTATTTTATCGGACTTTTTTGCCGAACCGCTAATTTACGGGGACGTAAACGCAACAGTTGTTGTCAAACAATAGTGGGGAAAAAAACTCAGTCACACAGACACATACATACAGATAAATAGACGACGGTCTTCTTTCAGTTTCTGTTTGTCAAATCCGCTCACAAGGCTTTGGTTGGACCGAGGCCTTAGTAGAAGACACTGGCCCAAGATGCCACACAGTGGGACTGAACCCAGAACCATGTGGTTGGGAAGCAAACCTCTTAACACACAGCCACGCCTGCGCCTATGTATTACATAGTTTTGATATTGATTCCAAAAATTGGCAGAAGGCCAAGAATTTAGGGGG
Source organism: Octopus bimaculoides (assembly GCF_001194135.2). NCBI lineage: Eukaryota > Metazoa > Mollusca > Cephalopoda > Octopoda > Octopodidae > Octopus > Octopus bimaculoides. Next base: position 5,956,589 of record NC_069004.1, on the reverse strand, counting down.
AGGGGAAAGTTGATTACATCGACTCCAGTGCTCAACCGATGTTTATTTTTATAGAGCCAGGAAGAATAAAAGACAAAGTCAACCTGGGTGGAATTTGAACTCAGAACGCAAAGGCAGACGAAATGTTGGTAAACATCTTGTCCGGCGTGCTAACGGTTCTGCCAGCTCACCGCTTTAAAATATATATTTTATATTGAATATTCTCTATTGGGTCTCTGTAAAGATGCGTTGCTTAACGGGATCATCACTATCATCAACACCATCATCATCATCATAATCTTCATCATCATCATCATCGTCATCATCATCATCATCATCGCCTTCATCATCATTATTGTCATCTTCGTCATCGTCGTCATCAGCGTCATCCTCTTCGCCCTCATCATCAGCGTCATCATCTTCGCCCTCATCATCAGCATCATTATCGTCGTCATCATCATCATCATCATCATCATCACCATGTTGTCTCCATTCCCGGACTGGGCGGTGCGTTGTGTTCTTGATCAAAACAGTTCGTTTCACTTCAGTCAACTCTACCGCGAACGAGTAACCCAGGGTCATTGTGTAGCTGTAAATGTGTAGCCCTGCAAATGAGTAACTCCGTTTAGGGGGAAATATTGTACAAGCGGTTACTTTTACGGCATGAGAACTGCCTAAGCGTCCCTGAGAGCATTAGAGCCCGAAACAGTAATGTCAAGGGATTTATAATCATGATTAGATTATCTATGGACACACATGTTTCGGTGTCTGTATGCCTCCTCAGTACTCAGTAACTGAACAGAAACTAGGCATTTATTTAATATTATGGGTTACCTACGTAGATTGCTTCATCTTCATTGGTATGAATAGGAAAAAAAGGAAGAAGAAATAAAAAAAATATAGAAAGAGCCATATATAAGGGTAGAGGTAGATTGAAACATATTTGAATGTACCTGAATCATTTTCGTACTCTGCCAAAGGTAGATAGATAGATATGTAACTAGACAGATAGACAGATAGATAGATAGATAGATAGATAGATAGATAGATAGATAGATAGATAGATAGAAAGATAGAAAAAGAGCATGCATAATAAAAAATAGTTTTTTTTAATCGTATATACGTATGTATAAATATATGTATATGTATGTGTGGATGTATGTATGTATATATGTGTGCAAGTATATATATATATATATATATATATATATATATATATATATATATATATATAATTATACATGCATACATGCAAACCTACATACATACACACACATACATACACATATATACATACATAAATACATACATACATAAGTACATTACATGCATACATACACGCATATATATTTACATACATAAATATATACATATATACAAACACATACAGACACACACATGCACACACATACATACATAAATACACTCATAGATACACGCACACATACATACATAAATACATACATACACATACACATGTACACACACACACCCATATATATATATATATACATACATACATACATATATACACGGTTGCATACACATTTATATTAAGCATTAGAATAATCAAGGCCCACAATGAAATGTTTTTTCTCTCTAAATGCAAATATATACGGCTAAGTACGCATGCATGTGTTTCAGAGGGAGAATATGTGTGTGTTAGTGTGAGAGTCTGTGTCTGTGTGTGCGTGTATGCATGTATGTGTGTGTGTGTGTGTGAGAGGAAACGAAACGAAAACCACATCTAGATTACATAGCTTGATCGAAAACGATCTAAAAATTTGGTTTGATATATTTCCAAATACATAACACCGCTCTCAACCGCTGTCAAGAATACATAAAGATGTATATATATAATATATAATATACAATATATATATATATATATATA
>NC_069004.1:5952206-5953851 GCF_001194135.2 Octopus bimaculoides | reverse complement strand
TATGCATAGATAGATGAATACATATGTACATCTAACTATATATATATATATATATACACGCATATGCATATTATGTAAATGTGTGTAAATATATGCAGATATCTGTGTGTGTGTGACGGTATGAGTTTGTAAGAGTGTGTACTTGTTCCTAAGTTTATGTATGTGTATGTGCATATTATCCACATATTTGTTTGAGACACGGAAAGAAAAAAAAATGGCGTGTGTGTATGTAAGCGTGTCAGTTTGTCTGTATATCTGAGTGTATGCGTGTGTAACCATTTTTGTTTTGGTTGGGTGCGTGTGTGTTTGTGTGTGCGTGCGTGCGTGCGTGCGTGTTGTGTGTGTGTGCGTGTGTGTGTGCGTGTGTGCGTGTGTGTGTGTAATTTACAGCACAATGTCTTGCCAAATTTCCATTCTTTTACTTACAAATTAATGGAGTTGTTATCGCTTGTTGCGATAATGTGGAGGAGGAGGAGGAGGAGGAGGAGGAGTAGGAGGAGGTGTAGGAGAAAGAGGAAGACAGCGACTATCGTCATGATTGTATTGATGATGATGATGATGATGATGATGATGGTGGTGATGATGATGATGATGGTGATGATGATGTGGAGATGGAAGATGCTAACGATTTCGATGAAATGGTATGTATTCTTATGGTGATTATGTGCGTGACGATGATGACGACGACGACGACGACGATGACGATGATGACGACGATGATGATGATGTTGAAGAAGAAGTTGATGATGATGATGATGATGATGAGTATGATGATGATGATGATGTTGAAGAAGAAGAAGAAGAAGAAGAAGAAGAAGAAGAAGAAGAAGAAGAAGAAGAAGAGGAAGAAGAAGAATAAGAAGAAGAAGAAGAAGAAGAAGAAGAGGAAGAAGAAGAATAAGAAGAAGAAGAAGAAAAAGAAGAAGAATAGGAAAATGGTGATGATGATGATGATGGGTGGGGCGGCGGTGGGGAGAGGTCTGAGGGTAATGATGAATATCACCAACATTATCATTATCCCCCATATTCTTCCTTGCTCCTGTTCATTCTTTTCCTCCTCCACATCCCCATCATCATCATCGTCGTCATCATCATCGTTACTATCATTATTAATATTATTATTATTATTATTATTATTATTATTATTAGTAGTAGTAGTAGTAGTAGTAGTAGTAGCAGCAGCAGCAGCAGAAGTAGTAGTATTGCTGTTGTTGCTCTTATTGTTGTTATTAATGATAGCAATAAATAGCTCTACTCATCATTATCGTACTTCTCGTGGTCGTAGTGGTGGTCACGGCCGTAATGCTAGTGGGTCTCTATTTGTTGGTATTCAGGGTTGATATATGTTCTATTGTTATTTATTTCTTCATTAATATTGCGGATAATAGAGTTATTAGTTATATATGTGTTTGTTGCTGTTCCTGTTGTTGTTGTTGCTATTTCATTATCTTTGATATTTTTTTTTCCTGTATTGCACCTAGATCGATAAATATATTTCAAATAAAATTATTTATATTTATATTTATATGTATGTCTGTGTGTGTGTGTGTGCGTGTTTTTTTTTATCTGTGCATGTTCTGTAAGTGCATCGTTAAAAGTAAGTGTATATATATATATATATATATATATATATATATATATATAT
>NC_069004.1:5948162-5951664 GCF_001194135.2 Octopus bimaculoides | reverse complement strand
GAAATAAATGAGAAAGATTGAAAGTCTGGGGTTAGAGAGGCGAAGAAATGATACCAACATTGAAAATTAGCAGAGAGAGAGAGAGGGGGGGGGCTATCGAAATGCACTGTGAATAAGTAAAATATAAGAGAGAGGGACTGAGAGAGAGGTGGAACATTGAAATGTGAAGAGAGAGACAGAGAGACAGAGAGACAGAGAGAGAGAGATAGAGAGACGGGGGAATGTATATTGAGAGTGCATGTAAGATATGTAAGGTAGTTGGAGTGGATGATTCGGGAAGAAGGAGAAAATGATGTTAGTGGTGGTGTGAGTTGGTCTGTGTAAGAGACAAATGAAATAAAGAGAGTGAGAGAAAGTTAAAAGAGAGAACAAGAGAAAGAGAAAAAGTGAGAGGAGAAAGGAGAAAGAGAAACACAAAGAAGAGGGATTGAGCATGAGATAGAAGAACAGGAAATTAAATGTATAGAGAGAGAGAGGGAAGAGAGAAAGAGAGAGAGTAAAATAATGTTGAGAGCGTGAGAAAGAGAGAGAAGAGAGAGAGAGAGGATGGCTTTTGTATTTTTAGTGTTTACGATATTTTAATTCGTCAAAATATATTAGCACCCGAGATGTAAAAGAAGTTTTGTGTACACAACAATTTGTTTGACTTGTCTAGACGTGGAATACAAACTAAAATGGCGTTAATGAACGAGAGTCTTGTTCTTTCAAAGTCGCCATTTTGTTAAGTTGGAGATCGATTTTATTTTTATTAGGCACAAGGCCAGCCAATATGAGCAGTTTCCTAGTTTTGTATACGGGTATATAGTAAATATTTAAGTACAGTCAACTGAAAATATTCCTGTATATAGCGTCATATTTTCTTGTGTATCTTTAAGAATGGAGTAACAACTTTAAGAATGGAGTAGTTTGAAATAATTCTTTCTGATCTTGGCACAAGGTCAACAGTTTTGAGCGTAGGAGGAATTGGTACTTATTTTTTCGATCGTAAAATCATGGAAGGCAAAGTTATCTCAGCAACATTTGAATACAGAGCCTAAAGGTCCTGAGGAATTGGTGCAACGTAGTTAGTCTGTCGTGAAAACAATTTTACCAGCTCACCCCTTGGTCTAGTCAGAGATAATAAGACTGCCAGGGTTAGTAAATGTGATAGTATAATTTTAATAGATATCATATATAATGGCGAATTAATAAAACAGAAAAATTCAAATGGAAAACTAACCGCAAAATCAAATCCATGAACCACAAACAAAAAAAGCGCAGGTTAAATTTATTAATTAAGCATCTGTAATTCTTAACTCCTAATTCTTACCGCTTTACAGTCTGAGTTCAAATTCTATCGAAGCCGACTTCATCTTTCATTTTTTTTTTTAATCATCGAGGTCCAATCAGTATTGGAATCGATGCCATCGACTTCGTCTTCTCCCAAAATTGCTGGTCATTTGCCAAAAGTTAGAAAAAATTATTATTAGTAGTAATTTGTTTCTTAAGGTTGCGTGGCAGAAGCGTTAGCACGCCGGACAAAAACGTTTAGCGGTATTTCGTCCGTCTGTACGTTCTGATTTCAAATGCCGTCGAGGTCAACTTTGCTTTTCCTTTTTTCGGGGATCGATAAATCAAGTACGAGTAAAACACAGGGGTCGTTGTAACCGACTAGCCCCCACCCCTGCCAATAAAATTCCAGGTCTTGTGCCTATCATAGAAACGATTATTAGTTTCTTTCATTTATTGTTCACTCTCATGTTAAAGGAAATCAAACATACCTATGATCAAAGAAATTCCAACCGTGACCTCCTTGGTTTTTTCTCAGTAAAAAGAACGCAGCGCTACATTATTCAACGTACAATTCTGAAATAGTAGGCGGAGATCATTCGTAGCGAGAAGTACCAGCACATTAAGAGTTCTAATCCATAGCCCGGCTGACTCAGCCGGCGGCATTTACAGTGATGCTGGGTTTTCGTTAATATTCACATTTATATATTTACTACCACGGTTAGTTTTCTTTCTTCATTTTTGTTTTTGTTTTTCTTCTTCGTCGTCATTTTCTTGCTGTGCTTGTTGTTCTGTATAGATAAATGTTGTTATCTTTTGATGTATATTTTGATGTTAAAATTTCGCCCCACAATATTTGTTTTGATGGCAGCAAATAGGAGTAGCGTAAGGGTATTCTTATATACATTTTTGCGTGTTTTATTATCACAATTTGTTTATTTATTTATTTGAAAATTATTCAATATATTTATATACATATTTATTTTATTTAATAAGTGTTGTAACAAGGCAAGAAATTCTTCAAAGAACTCAAAGAGCGGATTAGCAGACAACATCGGTGGTAAAGTAAATTGAACGCATTAGAGTCGAAATCCAAATACAATAGAAAATTTAGAAAGAAGAAAATAAATTAAATAAAAACAAAATATAACCATGAAAGAAAATAAATAGAATATTAGAAAAATGAGAGGCAAGTTAGCTTCAAATAAAAATTTCATCGTTCGTTTTATATTGGAAATGTTATAAACGTAGATATATGTGTATGTGTGAATACTTGTATATATGTGTATGTATGCATATATATATATATATATGATGTAGTATGTATATGTGTGTGTGTGATATGTGTGTGTTCTGTGTGTGTGTATACGCTCACGTGCATAAAGAGAGCCAGACAGACAGGCGGACAGTAATTTTAAAATGTAACAAAAAATAAGACAAATCAGAATTATGAGGAATTACGAGGAACTGCACGTCTGTATATATGTGTATATGTGTATATATATATACACACACACATACATATATACATACCTATACGCACATACACGCACCAACATAACTATATGTTTATATATATATATATATAAACATAACTATATGTTAATATATATATATATATACTCACACAGACATACAAATTCATATTTACTTACAGAAATAGATGAATACGTATGTACAGGAATACATGCAAGCATACATATATATACACACATACACTTACATACATACACACATACACACATGCACACATACACACATATGCACATTCATACATATACATACAGAAAGTGAGCTGAAATCGAAAACTAAAACAGTAAAAAAACTAACAAGAAATTTCTTTTAAAAAATGTTTAATATTTAAAAACATTCACAAAAAAAAACATTCTGGTCTAAATAAAAAAATTACATTCTACTTTGATATGAGAGAAATTCTTAATATTAACTTTGATAATTTTGTTTTAGTTAATGCAATTAAAAATACTGTGAAATGCTAATTAGGACTTATCCTTTCTATTTGCTTATTCAAGCCAGTTTAGTTGATATTGTTGTATATATGTGTGAGTGGATGTATGTGCGTGTGTGTGTGTGAGTGTATGTATGTGTGCATGTAACTGTGTATGTATGTATATATCCGTATATATATGTGTGTGTTATGTATGCATATAGGTATCTATTTATCTACTTATCTGCCCATGTACATATATTTATATACATATATATACATATATAT
>NC_069004.1:5947468-5948036 GCF_001194135.2 Octopus bimaculoides | reverse complement strand
ATATATATATATATATATATATACGCATATATATATACATATGTATATATACATGTATACATATATATACATATATATACATATTTATATGTATGTATGTGTAGGTAATTGTCAATAATTTTTCAAGAGTATTTATGTATGCGAGTTCGCATATTTGTGTGTGACAATCAAATTATTTTGTGTATATACTTGTATGTATGGATATATATCTGTAAGTGTATATGTATATGTGTGTGTGCAACTGTCACAATTTTCGTTTGAATATGTCTATGTATTTATGTGTATGAGAATTTCTGCCTGTGTATGTATGCTTGTGTACGAATGTATTTTCTTGTACGTACATATTGTACCTGTATATATGTGTGTGTGGTCGTATTTTTTAAGTGCATGAGAGCGCATGCGTCTGCATGTGTTTGCGTTTGCATTTAACTGAATTTTCTTTATGTATAATTCTGTGTGTAAGCTTGTGCACTGGCCTGTCCGTACGTGTGTGTAATTATATTAGCACACTCTCTCATATGTATATGCATCTACGCATGTATGCATGTATATATATATATATATATAT
>NC_069004.1:5945492-5946316 GCF_001194135.2 Octopus bimaculoides | reverse complement strand
ATATATATATATATATATATATATATATATATATATATATATATATATACATACACTTATTCATATATTTACAGACATATATATGCATACGTACTAACATGCATATATACATATGTGTGTATGAGTAAAATTTTTTTTTTCACGATACGCTGTTAAATCATCTCTTTGAAGAAATTTCTGAAGATGAACAACATTTAAAATACAATGGAAATTCGTCCATAGATTTTTGATAAAAGAAATGTATTTTGATTACCAATATCTCTACAATGGCATTAGAAGGCAACAAGAGCGATGAGAAAATAATATTTTGGAAGAAACACAAGGAGTATTGATGGAACCATCCGAAAAGGCGGAAATCAGTCATTATGCGTAATAAAATTGAACATGAAAAAAAAACCAATATAGTGAAAAAATGTTTGAAAGAAATAATATAGTCAGTTATTTTTTTTTTCATCAATAAACAGATGAGTAAGCTGTTATGTAACTTGTGAGTATGCATATTTAGCATTGTGTTTATCGATATATATATGTAAATAGATATGTTGATACTTGGAGGCATAGTTAGATCGATCGATCAATAGATAGATAGATAGATAGATAGATAGATAGATAGATAGATAGATAGATAGATAGATAGATAGATTATTTGAGAAATGATTTACGAGAAATTGTCCGCTAAACAGTTTCCTATCCTCTTTCGTCATGTCAGGGTTCTCTTCTCCACTAACATTTCGATTATATTTTCACAAACACAAACAACATGCATAAACACATCACAAACACAAATATATATATATATATATATATATATATATATATATATA
>NC_069004.1:5942367-5945435 GCF_001194135.2 Octopus bimaculoides | reverse complement strand
TTCTATGTCTCTATAAATATATATTTGTGCGTGTGCATATATTAGCCGATGTCTAAGTAATTACATATACGCCTATAAATACGTGTGTGTTTGTTTGCATGTATGTATGAATGTATGAATGTATGTATGCATGAATGTATGTACGTATGTTTGTATGTGCATGCGTGTAGGTATACTAAATCAAATCTTGGGTTTGTTAAAATTAAAGAGTTTTCACTGAACTTGTTCCCTTTCATTCTGTTTTTAATGTTATCTATATACATGCAAACACACACACACATATATATACATACATAAATATATATACGTATATATATATATATATATATATATATATACATATACGTATATATATATACATATACCCACATATATATATTATACATACATATATATGTGTGTGTATATATATATATATATATATATATATATACATATACATATATATATATACATATACCCACACATATATATTATACATACATATATATATGTGTGTGTATATATATATATATGCGTGAGTCTGTGTGTATGTGTGATTGCTGTGTGCTTATGTGTTTGTGGTTGATTTGAATTTCTTGCTTGTCTTTTGTTTTGTTTTTCTTTTTGTGTGATATGCTAACTTTGTCTGATCAATTAATTACTATGTCAAGTGACGTTAATTACTATGAATCGAAAATAACTTATAAAAAAAATTATATAAATTTTGAAATAAATATCTGTAACAAGTTTTCTTAACGCGTTTAATTTTTGTAACAACACCAATAAAAATGCTGCTACAACTATTTCTATTGATGCTACTACTACTACTACTAATACTAATACTGTAACTGCTGCTACTAATAGTAATAAGAAAAATAATAAGAAAAATAATAAGAATAATGTGAGGAAGGGAGAAGAAGAGAAGTGAGAAGAGGAGGAGAATGGAGAAGATGAGAAGATGAGAAGGAAGAAGAGGGGGAGAAGGGAGAAGAGGAGGAGGTGGAGAGAGAAGAGGAAGTGGAGAGAGAAGAGGAGGTGGAGGGAGAAGATGAGGAAGAGGAAAAGAATACGATGATGATAATAATGATGACAATGATGATGCTATTAGTACTATTAGTAAGAAGAAATTATTTCTGATTTTGATAATATTAATAATAATGTAAATAATATCAAGTGAAATAATAATAATAATAATAATAATAATAATAATAATAATAATAATAATAATAATAATAATAATAATAAATGCCCGGATGCAGTACCAGGCAGTGGCTCTCATGGCTTCTGATCTTAATTGATTGGAAGTGTTATCCTGTACATTTTTCTGTCTTGGTATAAAAGATGGGCTACAGCAAATATTCTGTTCAATACCACAGATTTGCTTGTCAGTTGCTTGACCTTAACCAGTTGAGCATGTCCCTTACTGGCTGACAATATGTGCCTCTCTGATCACGAGCAGAAGTAGTGGGGGAGTATCATAGCCATGTGTTGAAAAGGATTCTTTGGGGTTTGAATAATTCCCCTTTGGAAACATGACTATTTCGTTGGACATCCTCAAACAACCTTTATTCAGGGTCCTCTTGAGCGGGATGGGCTACTCGACCAGAAAAATATTCTAACTGGGTCTCTCATGCAAGGTCATGCGTTGTTTATCTTGATATGCAATCACCATGTCATGCACATGTGGTTGAGATGCATGTGCCTGGTTTATCCTTATCAGACGGGTAGTCATGATGGGTATACTGGGCTTCGTGTATTTTACCCCAGTGTCACTTTGAAGGCATGCACTGCTCTTTCGCTCACTAATAATAATAATAATAATAATAATAATAATAATAATAATAATAATAATAATACACCAACGAACAACATTCTGATTGCAATAATGCGTAGAAGGAATAAAATAACAGAGAGGAGTGGGTCTAGAAATATTCAAAAACTGGACTCGTTACCTTTTCATATTTTTAATTGATGTTGTTATTGTAATTATTCTTATTGTGATCTTTATCCGTATCATTATTAATAATTGAATTCATTATTGTTGTTGTTATTACTGCTGTTACTGTTGCTGTTAACGTTTGTCTTTCTTCCTTATCATCACACCGGTAATGTTGACTTCCATATTCGAAACACATCAAATGACGCACGCCATTTTGATTGGTTTTTTGTTGCAGCTGTTGACGTTGTTATTGTTGCAGTTATGTTGTTGCTTTTGTTGTTATTACTGTTGTTACTGTTGGCAATATTTCTTATTGTTGTTGTTCTTCTTGTTGCCGGTGCCATCGTTGGTTTGCCGTTATTTTCGTTTTTGCCATATTGTAGCTATTTATTTATTTATTTATCTATTTATTTATTTTGTAGTAATTGTTTTTGTTGCTACAGCTATTCTTCTGCATATGCTATTCTTGTTGTTCCAACTGCTATCGTTGCTATGGTTGTTGTTGTTGTTAGATTTGTGAATATTAGGAGTTTTAGCTTCTGTCGTTGTATTCTTTGTTGTTGTTGTTTCTTGTCATGCTGTTGTCAGTAATCGTCGTAGTTGCCATTGTTGTTTCGTTGTTGCAATTGTTTTTCCTTTCATTATTGATGTTGGTGTTGCTAATATTGTTAGCAATATGGTTGCCGTTGTACTTTTTGCCTTTGTTATCGTTGCTGTTTTTCTTGTCTTCATTAAATACGTCCACTCGTTATTGTTATTATGCTCTTTTACTCTTGTAGCCATTGCTAACATTGTCATCTCTGATGCTCTTTTTTCGCATTGTCTCCCTTTCTGTTGCTAATTGTTGTTATTTTTGTTGTTCTTGCGTGTTGATATTGCTTTACTGCCGCTGTCGTTGTTGCTATTTTTACTTCCTAGCTTAACAAAAGAAATTAAAATAACCATTGAAATTAGGCGTGGCATGCCTGGCCTAACAGCTTTGAGATACCACTTCCATTTCACTGTCTTTTGGGATGTGTTATTTCTTTACTACCCACAAGGGGCTACACACAGAGGGGACAAACAAGGACAGACAAACGGATTAAGTCGATTATACCGACCCCAGTGCGTAACTGGTACTTATTTAATCGACCCCGAAAGGATGAAA
>NC_069004.1:5940491-5941552 GCF_001194135.2 Octopus bimaculoides | reverse complement strand
ATATATATATATATATATATATATACGACGGGCTTATATATAAAGATATACGATGGGCTTCTTCCAGTCTCCGTCTACCAAATCCACTCACAAGGCTTTAGTCGGCCCGAGGCTATACTAGAAGACACTTGCCCAAGGTGCCATGCAGTGGGACTGAACCCGGAACCATGTGGTTGGTAAGCAAGCTACTTACCACACAGCCACTCCTGCGCCTTTATATATTATATAAAATGTAATAAGCATCTGCACAATTTCCATCTCACAAGTTGTTAGTTGACTCAAGAGTCTAGAAGATACTTTTAGCCTAACACGTCTTGTTGGATCGAACACAGGAACAGGTGGTTCGGAAGCGAACTTTCTAAGTGCACTGGCACTCTGGCGTTTGTTTGTTGGCTTGATTGCTGTATATTTTTTATTTGGTTTGTGTTTATTTTGTGTTTTAATATCTTTATTGTTATGGCTTTGTTCTGTTTAATTTTTGTTTCTTACATTAAACGCTAATCAAGCATTTCCTTTCAGTAAAATGTGTAAATTAGAGATAAAAATATTCAATCTTGTTTTCCTGTGTATTGCATGTTGTCAAGAGGTGACGAGATAAAATAAACTAAAATAAAACAAAAGTAAGAGACAAAAATAGGAAGACATCTTTTTTTATATGAATTGTAGTTAAAACTTTTATTTTTGTTTTTTTGTTTTTTCTTCTAAATATGCTTTTACCTTTTATGATGGAAACCATTCATATATCTGTTTTTAATTTCTGTTATTTTTCATTCTTTTTTTTTTTGCATATTATCATCATTGTCTTCCATATAATTATACATACATAGATGCACACGTGCACACACATGCATACATACACACACACGCACGCACATATATAAGCATAAATATACATGCACATACATAGCTATATACGTATATGTGTGCATGTATACAAATATATACATATGTATATATTTCTATATATATATATATATGCGTGAATATATATATGTCTTTATGTATATATACACGCATATATATATAGGCGTGTGTGTGTGTGTGTGTGTGTGTATGTGTGT
>NC_069004.1:5936597-5937382 GCF_001194135.2 Octopus bimaculoides | reverse complement strand
ATATGTAAATAAATATATACATATATATATATATATATATATGTATGTATGTATATATATATGTATATATATATATATGTAAATAAATATATACATATATATATATATATATATATGTTGCGCTTATAGCTATATTTATGTATGTATGTTTGTGCGTCTGCGTCTGTGTGCTTGCGCGCGTGTGTGTGTGTGTGTGTCTGTGCGTGCGTGTCGGCACACGAGTAATTTTACGTTCAATCTAGACGATTTGTTTTGCAATCGACAGGCCACACAAGAACAAATTCATACTCAGACACTGGAGACCACCAACATCAGCGTCATCTTCACCTCTGCTCCTTGTCCTTTATCGATCTTTATTTTGTACTGTTGTAGGTCTTCCCACTGTGTGTCTCTCAATCTCCCAAGTGTTCGTGTGTTTGTGTTTCTGTGTGTATGTGTGTGCGTGTGTGTGTGTGTGCGTATTCGGACAGATTTTAGTATCTTCTTTCGAAGTGGTAGTGGTGGTGGTGGTGGTGGTGCGGAGTTCTATAGTATTTTTACATCATATAAAGACAAATTTCATTTGTAACTGTGTATACATACATACATACATACAAACATACAAAAATATATGCATATATACGGTATATATATGTAAATATATATATATAGAGAGAGAGAAAGAGAGGGAGGGATAGAGAGAGAAAGAGAGAGGGACAGAGGTACGCATTATATATACATTATATAAAGACAATTATATATCTATGTATATGTACGTATATGTACGTATATGTACGTATATATAT
>NC_069004.1:5934933-5935611 GCF_001194135.2 Octopus bimaculoides | reverse complement strand
TGTGTGTGTGTGTGTGTGTGTGTGTGTGTGTGTGTGTGCGTGTGTGTGTGTGCTAGCACTTTTTTTTCCATTTCATCTTCCAACTAACAAAGCAATTTTTCATTAAACATCAAATTACTTCAATCTTACGCATCAAATGTGGCTTTAATAAAAAAAATTTGCAACCTCCGTCCAAGTAATCATCGTTTCTTCTTTTTCTTTGTTTTATTTTTGATTTCCTTAACGCGTAATTATTCCGGACTACGAGCGTGTATCAATAGTACATCAATCTTATTCAACAATCTGATGAGCCATAGGTGAAACCTGAAGAACCTTTTGCATATATCGCTTATATTGAATAAATTAACATAATCACTCTGCAGCCTTTTTGCACGTTGAATGGAGCAGCAATTATGCTTGCCAAAAGTTGACTTCCTATAGGCAAATATCTATATCTGTATGCTGATGCAGTGTGTGTGGGTGTGTCTGTGAGTGTGTGTGGGGAGGGGGAGCGTGAGTGTGTACATGTATGTATATATGTATCAAGAGACAAACAAATATTTACGTATAGAAATATACATTGTATGATAGATAGACAGATAGATAGATAGATAGATACATTTCTTTTATTAGCCACACAGGGCTCAACGAAGATGGGACAAATACAATGTAGAGCTTTTCTTTTTGGGAGGGGGAAGG
>NC_069004.1:5934122-5934732 GCF_001194135.2 Octopus bimaculoides | reverse complement strand
TATATATATATATATATATATATATATATATATATATATATATATATATGTATGTGTGTATGTATGTATGTATGTATGTATGTATATACATATGCATAACATATAAATGTCATGCATACATATATAATATTTATATACGTTTATACGTATGACAAAAACTTAGAAACAAAATTAAAATATATCATTATGCAATAAAACTTGCTTTCCTCAACAAATTATTTTGCTCTCGAAAATGAAAGAAAAAATTGTAAATTATAAATTGTTAACCAATAAAGGCAATAAAATAGTAACAATCACAAACGCTATCTCAACCATGACAACAATAACAGCAACAACAACAATAACAACGATCACGAATAGACATTTGAGTACCAGAAAAATTACAGCAACAACTAGAGTCATGGCAACATGTGCGTTAAACCACTAAGCTCGATACGAAAGCGTTATAGGAGACCCAATATCAAATATGTTTCCTGAATTTGATATCCAATGCAGTAGACATATTTTACAGTCTGTACTTGGGTGTGTGTTGGGGGGTGGAGGCGATAGAATATTGACGGACAATAAATAGATGTACCTAACACCCTGGAGAAAGAAAAGAAAAACAACT
>NC_069004.1:5930048-5933498 GCF_001194135.2 Octopus bimaculoides | reverse complement strand
ATATATATATATATATATATATACATCTTTTATCTGGTGAGGGGGAAGTCGAACAAGGGAATGGTGACGGAGAATGATACTGAGGGGGTGAAGGAGAGACAGAATAAGAGTGTCAGTGTGCAATATAGATGAAGCGGGGGGAGATCAAAAGAGATAGATATAAAGATACAATTCCACAGAGTGACCGAGAGTCAGAGAAGCTCATGGAGACAGTAATAGAGGGAGAGAGAGAGTGAGAGAGAGAGAGAGAGAGAGTGGGAGAAGGGAGATGTACAGAGATGGCTTTAAAAGACAGAGGTAAAGAGAAAGAGATAATGACAGGCATGGAGAGAGAAAGGACAGGATGAGGGGGTAGCTAGAAGAATGCCAGAGAGAGAAAGAGAGAGGGGTAGAGAGAGTAAGAGAGAGAAAGAGAGAGGGGGAGAGAGAGAGAGACAGACAGACGAGGTGAGATGAGCATAGATCAAGAAAGGGAGAACGGGAGTCTGAGAGAGAGGAAGAGAGAGCGAGAGAGAGAGAGAGGAGGAGGGACAGACAGACAGACAGACAGACAGACAGACAGACAGACAGAGAAAAAGATGAGCATTCACAGAACGAAATTGACTGACAGAGAAATAAAGACACACGGACAAAGGAAGTAAGACAGACGAAAGAGACAGACAGAAGTAGGTATTAAAGAGAGAGAGAGAAGAGAGACAGAGAGAGACAAAAGAGACAGAGAGAGACAAAAGAGACAGAGAGAGACAAAAGAGACAGACAGAGACAGACAGACAGAGAGGCAAACAGAGAGACAAACAGAAAGGGAGAGACAGACAGACAACTAGAGATGAGCGGAGAGAAAGTGAAACTAGGAAACATAAAAAGAGTAAGGGAGAAAGAAAGCAAAGGTGAGAAGTAGGGAGCTGCATGAAGGAGATAAGACGGGAAACGCAGATATAACAGAGTGAGTGAGTGAGAGAGAGAGAGAGAGAGAGAAAGGAATGCAGAGAGAGGAATACACAGAAAGAAACGGAGGAAGTATGAGAGAGAGAGAGAGAGAGAGGGGGGAATATACAGAAAGAGGCAGAGAGTGAATGAGAGAGACAGGTGTACACAGAAAAAAATATAGAGAAAAGAGAGAGAGAAAGAAAAAAGAAAGAGAGAGAAGCAGAAATAAACAGTGAGAGAGAGAGACGAAGAGGAAGAGAAAGAACACAAAGAGAAACACTTAAAATTAAACAAGAGAAAAATATGAAAATCTTTTCATTGCTACAAACCATGTAATCTAGTTTATACTTTGTATTATTATCATTATTATTATTATTATTATTATTATTATTATTATTATTATTATTATTATTATTATTATTATCATTATTATTATCATTATTATTATTATTTTTATTATTACTATTTTCGGGGTTTCTGATATTTTTTTCTTCTTTTTGTGGTGTTGGTTTAGTTCTGTGTTTATTTCCATTGTATTTATCATCATATTGTTATTGTTGTTGCTGTATTTTTTTCCTGTGCCGTCCATATCATATTTCAAATAAGTGTCAATCGATCTCTATGATTTACCAGAACGTATGTTCATATATACATATACCGATGTCGATGTGCTTACGTCTCAGTAACTTAGCTGTTCGGTAAAAGAGCCCGATAGAATAAGTATTAGGCTTACAAAGTGTACGTCTTGGGGAGTCAATTTCTAAGACTAAAAGCGGTGCTCCAGCATGGCCACACTCAAATGACTGAAACATCAAAAAAAATACATATATATTATATATGTATATATGTATGTATAT
This sequence comes from Octopus bimaculoides, assembly GCF_001194135.2. Classification (NCBI taxonomy): domain Eukaryota; kingdom Metazoa; phylum Mollusca; class Cephalopoda; order Octopoda; family Octopodidae; genus Octopus; species Octopus bimaculoides. Next base: position 5,931,714 of record NC_069004.1, on the reverse strand, counting down.
ATATGTGTATATATATATATATATATATGTATATACATATATGAAAGTGGTTAAGAATCCACGCAAATCAAAGATTATATAGTTAAAAAAGAGCAAATAAAACTGGAAAAGACACAGAAGTATATTTTAGAGAATTCTTAATAAAATATTATCCATCTTGTCAAATATTAGAGAGAAATTGGGTGGTGGGGTAAGAGAGGAAAAACACATTCCTGGTTGGGGTTTAACAGGTTGTACCCAAATTTGAGTTCCTAGATATATATATATGGATATATTATACATACACATATGTATGTATGCATGTTGAGATGTGGCGATGGTAGTGGCATTAAAGTCGGCCATTTCGTTATATTTTTTGTCATTTTATAAGTTTGCCTAAATTCTCGATGAGTTCTGAAAATCAAATGACATAAATTGACGTGCTGGAATAAAAATTTGCCTTCTATCACAGCTAAATTTTCCTATAATCGAATTTGCGAAATGGCTAAATTTATAAGAATTTAGGCGTCGAAGATGTTCGACTTAACACGCTGTAATAGAGATGTTTCTGTTTGTGGGCCATGGATGGCTTCCAAGAAATCTCAGTTGAGATACTGCTAGTTTGGGAATAAATCCGACAGATACGGAAATGTTTGGAACCAGGCCTGTCCCAGACGCATTTTGAACGATAAAAATTGTTCCGTACGGAATTGTCTAATCATGGATTTATGTGCAACGGCTGTTCTTATGTGTATGGCGGATCCAGCAGGCAGCCAAATCCACCGTACTTTCTTCGGTTGGGAAGCGAGGATAGTTATTGCACGACTGATCCTTATGGCGAAAGGGCGTGCGTTGCGAAAGGGCGTGCATGGCGAAGCGGACACAAAGTAGAGGCAACGGATCCTTCCCCTTTTTCAAGTCCCTAATACCTCTTTGATGTTTCTTTTGGTGAGTTTGATGAATGTGGATGGTGAGGGGCCATTCCGCAGTAAATTTACTGAAACGTGGGTATGAGGGAGGCGATCAAGAAGCCCAGCGGATGAGTCTGTTTAGTTCATGCGCCCTTAGGCCCTAATGATAATCAGGAATCTACAGAGTTCGTTGATTCGACCCCAAATGGCAGCTTCAAACCCTATTGAGATTTTCTTCATTTCATTTCCGTTAATACGGCTTCTTTTTTTTTTAATATTTTTCGTGCCCCGTTTTCTCATCATAGATTCTGTGAGTTGTAAACCCCTAAATTTTGATAATACACACACATACATACATACAAACACACACAAACACACACGGACACACACACACAGTCATCATTTTATGTCTTTTGGAAAGTCCCTTCATCCGTTGCCCTTGTGGCAAATCTTAAAGAAATTATTATTGCTATCATCATTGTCATCATCGTCATCATCATCACCGTCATCATCATCATCGTCATCATTATCATCATCATTATCATTATTTTCGTCATCGTCGCTGTTGTAGTCGTCGTCATCATCACCGTCGTCGTCCACATCGTCGATGTCGTCATCATCGTCATCATCATCATCATCATCACCGTCATCATCATCACCGTCATCATCATCACCGTCATCATCATCATCACCGTCATCATCATCACCGTCATCATCATCACCGTCATCATCATCATCATCGTCATCATCATCACCGTCATCATCATCACCGTCAT
>NC_069004.1:5929726-5930038 GCF_001194135.2 Octopus bimaculoides | reverse complement strand
CCGTCATCATCATCACCGTCATCATCATCATCACCGTCATCATCATCACCGTCATCATCATCACCGTCATCATCATCATCGTCATCATCATCATCACCGTCATCATCATCATCGTCATCATCATCATCGTCATCATTATCATCATCATCATCATTGTTATTATTATTGGTATATTTTATTGTTTTTGTTGTTATAGCTTTACAATATTGCTGTCTGTGTTGAATATTTCCCCTCTGTATCGGGTTCCAATTTTTCTTTTTTTTTTTCTTTTCTTGTTTCCCTTTCTTTCTTTCTTGTTAAACTTTAGCAAGG
>NC_069004.1:5928492-5929655 GCF_001194135.2 Octopus bimaculoides | reverse complement strand
AGCCCACCCGACACCCACGTATCTGCACCACCCACCCCGCCTACTCACAATATCCCTATCTCTCTCTTTCCTCCTCCCCCCCTCTCTCTCTCTCTCTCTCTCTTTCGGTGTCTTTGTTTGTTCTCTAGGCAACCTTAAGGAAACGATCCTTGCACAACAACGATAACAAGAACAACAACAAATTATTAATTTCCTTCCCATCATGAATAACGCCTCTTACGTAAAGGTATTGGCGCTTTTTTTTCATTTATTTATTTATTTGTTTGTTTACTTGTTTGTTGTTCTTTTGTTGGGGGGTTTGTTTTTGAGATTTTTTTTTGTTTTTTTATTTTTTATTTTTTTATTTATTTATTTATTTTGGTATTTCGATGCCAACAAAGGAACACGTTTCGATTCAAGGAATGTGGTGATTCGTTTATTGGTGCTTCTGTCGCCGTTTCTAATCATACAAACCAAAAAAGAAAAGAAAACAAAGAAAAGAAGAAGGAATGGTAAAAAAGAAAAAAAGGAAAAGAATATCTTACTGAAGAAATTTAATTACACCTCGTTTTGGACTTTGATTATTGAAGAAAAATAAAATCAAATCAAATCAAATAAAATAAAATAAACAAAAAATGTAAAAGCAAACAATTCAAACAGTCGACTTCTACCGAAGAGAAAAAACAAAACCATTTGCAAATACTACTGCTGCTGCTGCTACTACTACTACCACCACCACCACTACTACTACCACAGCCACTACTGCTGCATTCACTACTACTGCTTCTAATACTTGCACTACTACTACTACTACTACTATTGCTATTACCATTATCGTCACAACTACCGATATATATATATATATATATATATATATATATATATATACGTGTGTGAGTGTGTTTGTGTGTGTGTGTGCGTGCGTGCGTGCGTACGTACGTGTGTGTGTGTGCGTGTGTAATATGTGAGACAGAAAATAGATTTCACGAGATATTATTGTGAAGCACTACGGTCGTTTCGACCCATCATGTACCAGTACCTATCAGGTGGGATGCTGTACAATATGCATATACATATATATATATACAAATATATATGTGCATACATATATGTATATATCTATATAGGTATGTACATATATATATATATATATATATATATATATATATATATATATATATATA
>NC_069004.1:5922813-5926432 GCF_001194135.2 Octopus bimaculoides | reverse complement strand
ATATATATATATATATATATAGGGCAGCAGACTCGCGGTCACAGGATCGCGGTTTCGATTCCCAGACCGGGCGTTGTGAGTGTTTAGTGAGCGAAAACACCTAAAGTTCCACCAGGCTCCAGCAGTAGGGTGGGTGTTGGCGAACCCTGCTGTATTCTTTGTCCACATCTTTCTCTCACTCTTTCTTCCTGTTTGTGTTGTACCTGTATTTCAAAGGGGCCAGCCTTGTCACACTCTGTGTCATGCTGAATCTCCCCGAGAACTACGTTAAGGGTACACGTGTCTGTGGAGTGCTCAGCCACTTGCATGTTAATTTCAAGAGCAGGCTGTTCCGTTGATCGGATCAACTGGAATCCTCGGCGTCGTAACCGACGGAGTGTTTCTACTAAACATCGTGGCACGAGGGTCCCAGCTGATTCGATCAACGGAACAGCCTGCTCGTGTAATTAACGTGCAAGTGATTGAGCACTCCACTAACACGTGTACCCTTAACGCAGTTCTCAGTGAGATTCAACGTGACACCAAGTGTGACAAGGCTGACCCTTCATTTTTGCCAACTGGAGCAACGTGAAACGATATGCTTTGCGCAAGGACACACGGGAATTATAACTGAACATAAAAACAAACAATAATATATATATATATATATATATATATATATATATATATATAGCAAGAGGGGGAAGAGAGAGAGGGGGAGAGAAGGAGAGAGGGAGAGAGGGAGAGAGAGAAGTGGGGAGAGAGAGAGATAGCCTATATTTTCAGTGACATCGAAATTTCGTCAATGGCTTCTACTTGCAAAACTTCGAAGTCACTATCAACATTACTGAAATATATTGTAACCTCCACATGCGTATTAACTTCCTTTATTCAACTAATGTTCGTTTATATATATACGTGTATTTGCGCGCGCTTGTGTGTGTGTGCGTGCGTGTGTTTGTCTGAGAGCTTTCGACAGAGATCGAACCATCATACCCATAGGCTTATCTCTTGGTGTGGAACTGGTGACGGGTTGAAAAAAAAACAATCTGTAGCAAATTCAAAAATGTAAAGAAACGCAATTGAACGCCGCAGGTTAGCAAGTTCAATGCTTTCCCAATACTGTCACGAATTAATATATAATTAAATTTAATACATAAATGAATTTAATATCTAATTAAATTTCACATGTAATTAAATATATTTGAAATTATTATAAAATCATTTTGTTTTTGTTTTTTTATGTAGGATGTATTTTTTTTTATTTATTCATTTATTTGGTGCTTTGTTCACCTATGTTTGAATGATAAACACATGTTTTGACAATATTCTTCAATTTGTTTAATTGAAGAAATATCGTAGGAACCGCTAATGTGACACCTAGAAATAGCAGCCAAACCATTCACATATATCCTTCTTGTCGTTCTGTATTGCAGTGGTTCCCAATCACCGCTGACCTGTACTGGGCCGTGAATCATTTTGTACCGGGCCGCATAGAATGAATGAATGAATGGTTTAAATGTTATCTCTATTTTATTATCTCATTCTGTAGCGTGTTTCTGCACTAAGTATGTAATACATATACCACATATTATGTCTACATCGAGGGCTTATTGGCCTGGTGGTTAGGGGTGTTGCATCATCATCATAAGCTCGTGGTCTCAATTCCTGGACCGGGTAGCGCATTGTGTTCTGGAGTAAATCAAATCAACCCACGTTGCCCTGCGACCACTTCGACATCAGACGTGTGACACACCGTGCACTTGTTCAGACAACATTGATTTGATGGCGGGACTGAGCTAATGTGTAGCCAGCACATAAGGTGGCACTCCGTCTGTTACGACGACGAGGGTTCCAGTTGATCCGATCATCGGAACAGCCTGCTCGCGAAATTAACGTGCAAGTGGCTGAGCACTCCACAGACATGTGTACCCTTAACGTAGTTCTCGGGGAGAGTCACCATATTAACACAGGTCGGGTGGTTAGACAGGATCCTACAACAGCAAAACTACAACACGTACCAATTTGGCATTTAATCTCTTTCAATGTAGTCTCCTTCAGAAGCCACACACTTAATCCAATGCTGTTTCCATCGATGGAAGCATTCCTGGAACTCGTTTTCTGAGATAATCAGCAGCTGCCTCGTCGCATTCACTTTGATTTCCTGGAACAGAAACAGCAATAACAGAAAACTATGCCTTATATGGGAATTAAGCCTATCTGATTTAGTAGACTGAAATTCATTTTCACGGTGGCTGTAAAAGTGTAGGGTAGTCGGTTTCTGAGGAGGGTAGTAGAAATACCTGAAACGGTGTTGTCAAATCGGTCGGTCTTTCTTTTACTGTTTCGGTGTGAGGTTGTATAATAAAAGCGAATGATGTTCACAATTGTCACGTGTGCCTAGTAAATCTTATTAACCAATTAATAAATGGATTAACTTAATTTAATTTATGAACGTAGTTACGGCTAAAACCATTGGATTTAACAGTGTAAAACCGTAAAATTTAGAATGGAAGAGAATCACACAGAAACAAACACACACACACACACACACACACACGCACGCGCGCACACACACACACATACATGCATAGATATGTGTATGAATCTATCTATGAGATGATGTATGTGTGTGTGTCTGCTTATATCTGTTGAGACAGACGGACCGACAGGCAAGCAGGCAGATCTGCAGACAGATAGGCAGACAGATAGACAGACTGAAAGACGGACAAACGGACCGACGGACAGACGGGTGGACGACTGGATATAGAAATACAGGTAAAGAGAGATTATAATAGAAAGGGAAGAATGGAGGAGAATCGGAGATGAAGAGACAGAACGAAGGAGTATGGGAAAGAGAGAAGATGAGAGAGAGAGAGAGAGAGAGAGAGAGAGACAAAGAATGAGAATGAGAGAGAGGTAGATAAAAATATAGAGCGGAGGAGGGGGAAACTGAGACGGTGAAAATAGGAAGAAATGGGAAAGCGGAAGGGAGAGGAGACAAAGAAAAACAGAGAAAGGGACAACAATAAAGCAAGATGAAGAAGAAGAAAAGATAGAGAGGGGGAAAGAGAGAGAGTAGGCGACACAGAAAGTAGGCGAAAGAAAGACAGGGGTACAAAGAGAGACAGAAGAAGATTGGGGAGAAAGAAAAAAAGAGAGAGGGGAGGGAAGAGTATGGAGAGAAGGAAAGAAACAAAGGGCAGATATAAAGGGAGATAAAAAGGGTGAGATGTGTGAAAACTGCAGCAGAAGTGAGAGGCAGAGTGTCATGAGGAGAGGTTAGAGGTGCGCTCCAAAGAAGAGAATAGTAATGAATTTAGAAAGGAAAAACTAATCGATAATGAAATCGGAAAATCAAATCAACTAGTATCGACTGGCATCGCTTTTTTAATTTGACAGTTTCATACAAATTGGTTTCTGTTTCTGGCATATGTAGGCCATGTATACCATGAGTGTGTCTATGTATCCATCTATCTTTCTATCTATCTATCTATCTATTTATTTATGTGTATGTATGCATGTATCTATACCAATGCGTAACATATGTGTGTGCTTGTCTATATGTGTCAGTATACATGTGTGTGGGGGTATGCATTTGTTTGTGAGTGCATGTATATATATATATATATATATATAT
>NC_069004.1:5917139-5921449 GCF_001194135.2 Octopus bimaculoides | reverse complement strand
TATATATATATATATATATATATATATATATATATGTGTGTGTGTGTGTGTGTGTGTGTGTGTATATACATATATGTATGTGCACACATATACAGACGCATATATATATATACATAAATATATCTATATATATGGCTACACACATACATATTTAAATGTATATACATAGATACAAATATAAATACATATATGCATGTATATATATATATGTGTGTGTGTGTATGTATGTATGTATGTAGATATATACATACATACATTTACATATATGAATACGCATTAATATATATGCATTACTGTATGCATATATCAAGAGACACATACATGAATAAATACATACGTGTGTGTGTACGTGTATGTATGCGTGTATGTATGTACAGATATTAGGACGTAATGTGTGTGTCTGAAGAGCGTTTTCATGTGCATATAAGCTGAAGCACGCGCACAAAGTCATCTTAATGCATATAAACGAAGTCATTGCGCGTGTATGTGTGTATAGTATATATATATATATACATGTGCTGTGTGTATATATGTGAGTGTGCAAGCTGAGCAAGGCAAGCATATAATTAATATACTAATGTAAGTAACATCCGCAACAGAGGCATATCCAGTTTGGTTTATTTGATATTCTGGTTTATTTGATATTCTGGTTAAAAGTACAGGCAAGAAAAAGCACCGACTGCATGAGCGACAACAGCGACACCATCCGGAACAATAGTAACTAAGAAAGATAAACACAACAGCAACAACGACGACAACAATGAAAAAACATCATGAAAAGAAAATAACACTGTTCCAAGAAAGAAGCTTCTATGTGGTCTCTCGATATGCTAGAAATAGAATTCAAATCCCCTTTAATCGTTAAGAATACTAAGCAGACTTCATCTGTATTTCCAAAAAGAACTGACATGTGTGTGTGTGTGTGTTTGTGTGTTTGTGTGTGTATGTGTGCGTGTGTACAGGGTGTTCATAAATTATCTTTACGACTTTAACACAATATATTGTATTTATTTAAGTTGTTAGATATTGAGCAGAGTCGCATGTGCTGCGTGCTACCGATGGAGCCGTCTTGGAAGTGTTCTCATGTTTCTTATAAAACTTTATTAGTTTACCCTATTTTACATTTTCTTTACTGATTTTTTTTTTTTTTTTGGAATTACAAAGATAATTTATGGACACCCTGTACATTAATGTGTGTGTGTGTGTGTGTGTGTGTGTGTGTATAGATAGATAGATAGATAGATAGATAGATAGATAGATAGATAGATAGATAGATAGATAGATAGATAGATATGCATATAGATTTGTATGTAGGTATGTATCGATGCATCTATGTATCGAAGTATCCATACGTGCGCGTTTCATGTGTCTGCTAATATAATTTATTTTCGCTGAAACTAGTGACTTAAAGATTCTCTTTCTTGTTTTGCAACCAATTAGAAGTGTTACATAAATATATTATACAGCTACATACGTAATTACTGTACACTGAATTAGTTTTAGTTTTCTCTAATGTGTTTGCTTTTAACAGTTTTTCAAAACACCTGCCCAACTATCATAAATTATGCAAATTAACTTACGCACATGTAAGTTAATTACAATGCCTTATTCTGATGTAAGTAATGATGTATTGGCAGAGTTGTGAGATTAAGCTTGACGTGATGACGGCTATAGACATAGAAACCAGACCCTCAGATCAACATTTGTTACGTGAGTCTGTGTGAGCATATTTGAAAGAACAATTTATTAAAAAAAAATACTGGTATGTACAACATAATGTATATACAGATATAGAACAGTGCCAGTTGTAATATTTCGTCCAGAAGAAACTTCTTTAAAGAGGATGTGCGTCTTACAAACACAGAGCTCTCTTAGACTGACGTCGGGAGAGTGTAAGACACCGGTGTTTTGACTTTATTTGCCCGCCTCAGTGACGAACATATTCTCGCACATGCTAAGTTCAACTGGAATCATTATTCCACTATAGAAATCAGCAAACGAAATAACAGCATAGATCAGTTACTTATAAAGCAGTTATGACTTAAGGTAACACCCTAATGGATAGCTTAAATGGTATGATTGTGCCTTTGAAGGTTCGTGCTTAATTATTTATTGATGCGCAACACGGTGTAATTCAGAAGAAATGAAAGAAATATAACTACAAGCTTCATTGTGTATTAAATATAAATGAAAATGTAAAAGCATTTTTTCAATACGACTGGTGTGCAGAAACAAAAAGTCAGTTGAGAGGTGTCCCTTGACGCACCGTTTCACGATTTGTCAACCGCTCCTCAGAGAAAATTTACCTCATTTCAACAGCATAGATGAACCACTTGTAAAGCAGGTAAGAATTAAATTGGCACCGTGGTACATATTTGTATTTTTATCAATTCATTAATTAATCACTATTTATGTTCAACACGGCGTAACTCAAAAGAACTGAAAATAAATTAAATATTATAAAGGCTTATTACGGATTAAATAAGAACAACATGGAAACAGGTTCTTCTTGTACTACTAATATGTGGAAAAATTTGGGAGGAAGCCCATAGCGAGCCGTTTCAAGGGTTGACCGTTTTTCAGATGTAGCTAGCTTCCTTCCTCTTACAATCTGTCCGTAAATAGGATAAGTATATACATTTAACTATCCATCAGGTTCGTATCCTACTTCAAGACTGCTTTATAAATAGCCGATCTCTGTCATTGATTGAGTAAGGAAACCGGTTACATCAAACGGTCTGTCAGAAAACTCCCTACCTGTTTTTTTTTCTGCACATCGATAATATAAGCACACAAAATAATAAGACACACATGCCTGCATTATTAAAACTTGATCTTATACGTTCCTGACTGATGCGATGTACACCAGCATATCGAGATCCAACATTATGTCCCGGCTTAAGGTAATATATATACATATTTCTCTCTTTAATATCTTCTACATTTTTCTATTCTTTTCTGTCTCCTTCACATAGATATTGTTGTCAGAGAAATAATTAGTTTTGCTTTCTGTTTTCTAAATTTTTATTGATAACTTGCCGTGAAAATAAAACTACGATGTTTTTAAATGATTTGAGAGGTGTACTGTCAAACACATATTTAACCATTATACAATGTACATACAAACACAAATATGTGTGTGTGCATGCGTTTGTGTGTGTATTCGTGTGTGTGTTTGTGTATGGGCGTATACAGTTTCCAAGCAGTTAAATAAATCCGTAAGTTCACACTTCTTTTTATAATTTTTTTTTTCCTGTTTTCTATTCCTTTCATGGTTTAAGTTTTAAAATAAATGAAAAGCAAAAATAAATAAACCAAAGATAGAAAGACAGTTATACCATAGAGAGAGAGAGAGAGAAAAAAAACTGGAGAGAGAAAGAGAGGGACATAAGGAGATAGTGAGAAAGAGAGACAAAATGAGAGACAGAGAGGCAGAAAAGAAGACGAACAAATATATAAAAAGAGAGACAAAAAAAGAAGATGTGATTCGTTAAACCTGTAGAGACTTGGATTTAAATATAAATAAAGTGAGGTGAAAAATCTGGCAATATGGCGGAACTAATGCGTCGTATTGTTCTTTGTGATAGGTGTTGTTGTTGCTGTTGCTGTTGTTGCTGCTGCTGCTGCTGCTGCTGCTGTTGTTGTTGTTGTTGTTGCTGTTGCTGTTGCTGCTGCTGCTGTTGTTGTTGTTGTTGAAGCTTGTAAAGACACTTTTAAAAAATGGTCGATGGCATGATATGTAATTAAATATACATGAATAATAGTTATCTCACTCTTTCTTCTCCTACATACATATACATACATATGTATACACACACACACATATATATACATGCATATGTATATTTATATACATATATATACACACAAATATATATACATATATACATATGTATGTATAGAGATATATTTATACACATGTGTATGTGTACACATGATTACACATACATACATATATATATATATATGTGTGTGTGTATTATGTATATATGTGTGCATATATACTTATGTACATATATATGCTTATATAGACATGCGTATTTATGCGTATGTGTATATATGCGTGTATGTAGTATATATGCGTGTTTGTGTCGAAATGTTTATACACGTATCTTATATACAAATATATATGTGTATGTATCCTAATATAATAAATATATATGTGTGTTCCTATACTTTTAAGTGAGACCATGTTTATCTTTACAGATGTCCATACGAATATATATGTAAAGAAAACTACGTCTACACATGTGTGTGCATACATATAAACGTATGTACGCATATATATATGTTTATATATATATATATAT
>NC_069004.1:5914957-5915708 GCF_001194135.2 Octopus bimaculoides | reverse complement strand
TATATATATATATATATGCATATATTTACATAGCATATATACGTGCGTATATATATATATATATATATATATATATATACGCAAATATACATATACATAATGCAGGCTTACACATCACCGCTTGACAACTGTGTTTACGTGCCAGTAACTTAGCGTTTAGGCAAATGAGACAGATAGATTAAGTACCAGACTTTAAAACAAATAAGTATTCGAGTCGATTCATTCGAGTAGAAATTTTTCAAGGCGCAGCCGCAGTATCATGGTAACAAGGATACGAAATTCAGTGATGAATTAGCCATTATAAACCGATGAACTAAATCCTGGACGATAACGCACTTATTGAAGCGTATAGTTACTGTATTTGAATTAAGACAAAGAGTAGGTTTTACGGTTTGACCACAGTAATCGAGAAGAGCCCTTCTTGTCATGATGCACAGGATGTGTGGTTGCTTGTTGTGAGTACAGTCGTCGATCGAAGACTGCATTCATCGCTCCCCAACACACATAAAAAAAATGATTTTCGCCCGCAAGGGGACGATTCCACCCCGGTTGACAACCACTGATATAGTTAACTTTTTTCCAATATTCAGATGGCTTCCAGTCCTCCATGTAAGCTAACTTTTTCTCAATTAACTACGAATTTAATCTTTTATACTCTCCAACAACGTTGACTGTTCACCAGTTGATCAAGCTGTTCCTGCGACAAGGTGACATAAAAATAACTAAATTATGTTAGCCCCCCCACGACATA
>NC_069004.1:5907014-5914819 GCF_001194135.2 Octopus bimaculoides | reverse complement strand
GTATATATGTATATATATATATATATATACACATATATATGCATATATATATGTATATATATATGTGTATATATATATGTGTATATTTATATGTATATATATATGTATATATGTATATGTATATATATATATATATATATGTGTATATATATATATGCCTATATATATACGTGTGTATATATATATATATATATATATATGTATATATATGTATATATATAGACCACTGGTTTTAAATTGAAATTAATATTCAATTTATCACCCTCACTATTTATATATATATATATATATATACCATCCATTATTGGTACACGCTGTTGCCGAGGTACCGAATATGCAGACATGGTAAGCAACTTTTTAAGATTCTGAAATGGATTTCAACATTTAGTGTCTGACATTTCATCGGGTTATTTTGATTCGTTATTTAAAGTATCATATTTTGAAAGCATTTGTGCAAAGTTTCAAAAACTATGGAAGAAAGAACATATTTTATGCTTTCCTTTTATCCACGTTTAATTTCTTTTATTACTAAAATGTCTAAATTATGCACACAGTAAATCGAATTATTAGTTTTATAGTGTCTAGATATATTTTAATCTTAAAAGGAAATAGCCGTGCAATTATATTGAACGTAATTCTTTGATATTTTAAAAGTATAAATATATTTTAAATGCGGAACAAACAAAAATTAAATTACTTTCTGTACAACATACTATTTGAAACCGCGTACTGATTTTTCGAAGATGTGACTTTAAGAAGTAGATGTTTATCTACAGTGGTCCAAGCAGACACACGTCTGTATGCATTTACCTGTCTTCTCTCTCACACAATTTTTGGTTAGCTAGAATGTGTTTGTGACATATTTCAGCTTCCAAAGGCAAAGTCACTGCATTTATCGTGGAGAAAAAAAAATTCCCTCTTATGACGAAAAAGGTGTAAAAACACCATATCTGTCCAGTGCTGCTCCCTATCGGATTACTAGATGCAGCGTTGTCAATGGGAATTTACCTTTAGAAGTTGAGGTATGTCACAAACATATTTTAAATTACCTAAAGTTCGATCATGTCTAATCACTGCTCGGCGCTGATATCATGGTAATACATACAGTATATTACATAATATATACACACGCCAATATAACTTTTTGTCTGTACAGTGACCAATATTTCAAATGTTTAAGATGGTGAGCTGACAGGACCGTAAGCACGTCGGGGAGAATGTTTGGAAGCATTTCACCCGGCTTTACGTTATGAGTTCAGATTTCGCCGAGGTCGACAGTGTCTTTCATCCGTTCCGGGGTCGATAGAATTGAGTACCAGTGAAACACAGGGGTCGATGTAATCGACTGGTCCCCTCCCGCCAAATTTCAGGCCTTGTGCTTTTAATAGAAAGGATTATTATTTGTAAAGCAGCAATGCTTAGCGGAATTTTCTTCGTCTTTACGTTCTAAGCTTAAATGCCGCAGTGGTGGACTTTGCCATTCATTATTTTAGAGCCGATAAAATAAATACCACTTGAACTTTGAGGTTTGATGTAATCCACTAGCCCCTCCCTGAAACTTTAACTTCTTGTGCCAAAATTACGAAGAATTATCATTCTTATTTGTTTTGCAAGAAGACTAAGTTCGTCTGACTAGAGTTTTTACATTGAAAATATTTTTTAAGGTAAGCTAAAGTTTTTATTTATTCTTCGCTTAATTGAGACTCCATGTATAATGAAACTAATATTAAATTCAAAAACTTCATCGTTCTTTGTGAATAATTAAACAGGAAATCATTGATATTGTTTATGCTCGTCTTTTTTTAAATTTGTCTTTTTTATTTTGTCGTAATGTGATTAATTAAACTGCTAAAATTAATTATAACGACTGAAATATGAAATTCTTTATGACTAATTACTGTTATTACCGTTCTGTTGAAAACGAGTAAAGAGAATTTTAAAGGATATTACTGAAAAAAAAAAAGGTTCAATTTTTATAAACAAATTTTCAGATTATATGCATGGTTGTGTGCTTAAAAAGCTCGCATTGTAACCATGTGGTTTCAGGTTCAAGTTTATTACTGCACAGTACATTTGGCAAGTTCTTTCTAATACCGCCCCAGAGTTGATCAAAGCCTTGTGAGTGAATTTTGATGACGGAAATTGCACGGAAACCCGTCTACGTGTTTGTGGTTTCCTCCAGCACCGCTCGAAAACCTGTGTTGGTTTGTTTGCCCTGGTGACTTATGTGCATTAGGTTTTAACGTTCTCGACACAACCAAGATCTTGTGCAACTGAAATCCGAGTGTCATTTTGGCACAAATTTTGCAGACACGCGTTTCATACACTGGTATTTTTGGCGATTTGATAACGAGTTTTGACTGTTATTTCAAGCAGGTAGACATACTTCGTATGTCCCTTGATTAATTTTATATATATATACATTCTATTATATGTACAAAGCCTGAAATTTGGAGGGAGGGGGCTAATCGATTATATACCTGCCCTAGTGCACAACTTGTGTTTATTTTATCGAATTCGAAAGGTAAAGTCGACCGCGACGGTATGCAAACTCGGAACGTAAAGACAGACAAAATGCCACAACGCATTTTCGTTCGAGAGCTAAATATTCTGCCAGCTCAGCTCACCTTAGCGCACGCGTGTACACACACACACGCACACACAATGAACATTTTAGAACAGAAATTCGGACCTTCTCTTTATACACAATTATTTATACAATTTTATTAATTTTTCTTTATATTTTTAAGCAGATTTTTTTTCATATCTTCGATTAGTAAAATTTATTATTACCAAAACCTAAGGCGGCGAGCTGGCAGAACTGTTAGGACCTCAGACAAATTGCTTAGCGGCATTTCGTCCGTCTTTCCGTTTTGAGTTCAGATACCGCCGCGTTCGGCTTGGCTTTTCATTCTTTCGCCGTCGATAACAGCTTAACACTGCGGTCTATATAATCGACTTACTCCGCCCCTAAAATTGCCCCACCCGCTAAAATTGCTGACCTTTTGCCAAAATTTGAAGTCATTATTACAAAATGTAGAGGAAAAAATAATACTGAAAACGAAAAATTAAGATAAAAACGTCGCCTAAAATCTGGGGCTGGCCTTTAGTGTTTCCTTTCCCCGTGCACCAATTCTACTTGTTTACGAGTCTCGTCTTTTGTCTTGAAGGTCTGACAGATGCTATCATAGAATTTGCCATTCTCCAGACGACTGCCTGTGCTTTCTATGGCATTCTAACGATTCTGCGATTTCTTCAACAGAACAGGCTCAGAAGTAGTTAGTTGATGCCATAGACCCTAGTATGTGACTGGTTCGGCACTTTAGACCAATAGAATTAATACCGAAATTGAAATATATACATTACTTATTGAGGTTATCTCTACAGATATTCTTGAAGCACTGATTTAATTTAAGCAATATGTTTGAGAATTAAAGGGTTAGATGGGTGCTGATGAAGGGGCAAAACCCCCCGAAATATAGTATGTACACCCATTACCCTTTTCTCATCCTATCCTTGATCTTATTGTTTGTTTACATCTGACGTCTCGTATACGAAACGTTTTTGCAAAAATGGGTGCTGGCTATAATATCTATAGAATATCTGTAGAGATTACCTTAACAAGTGATATAAAATCGCACTGCTAACACAGTAGAACACAGTATTGACTTATAAAAGCGTTTCGTATACTTTGTAGTATATTACGGTTGCATAAAGAAATAATGCACACCTACAAGTCAGTCGAAGGAGGATATATCAGTCGAAACGTTGTGTTAACAACAAATAAGATGAGGACAAATATCCGTCAAATGTAAATAACGTACGTAATTCCTCATCTCTTAAATATAGAACTGAAAGCAGTGTATTTCGACACCAAAATATAACGAAAGCTTTAAGAGAACGATTGAGATGCATTATTCTGCTGTGTCCCTAATTTAATGAATCATATCATAAACATCAACGATTCTCTTGCGTTCAACAAACGTTGTGATATTGCTTGTTATCGTAATTGTTTTGTGGTGAAATATTTTAGCGCCAGGTGAATTCGTCCTTCTAGCTTCGTTCTATTTTAGTCAACAGAAGGAACTTTTATATTTCGCCATTTTATAGCTATTTTATTGCAATTAAATTATTCATTATTGAATTTATAACACAAGTAAATGTGCTTTATGGCCTCGGTTCCTTCTATAACAACGACTAAAAATATTGTCTGCTTTTCCCAGTGTTGGTGATTTTGGTTTCCTTCGGTTCTTCAACAGAGCTGTTGTTGATATTGTCGTGTCGGCCATGTTGTTTTTAAAAGAAATCTCTGTTTAGCGAAATCAAGTTGAGTTTCAATATCTCTTGGAGCTTGAATAAAAAACAAACATAAAGGAAGCTCTCTTCAATAAATGTAACGAGTAGAATAACAAATCGGTGAACAAGACTAAGAGTTATAAAATTAATAGTGGGGGAAACTGGCACCCAACGCGAACCTCAGGATGTAGTGTCACACGCCAAGAATGACATTGCTCACGCCATCTGTGCAAGCAGGTATGTATGTGTGCGCTTGCATGTATATCTATATGTATGTGCGTGTGTGTGTGTGTATCTGTGTGACTGAGTGTCTATATAGGATTGTGTCTATATGTGCCTCTGTATATATCTTTCTATCGCCATCTTTATCTATCGCCATCTTTATCTATCTATCCATCTATCGCCATCTTTATCTATCTATCCATCTATCGCCATCTTTATCTCAGTAAATCAATGATATGGCTGTACGAGTTTGTTTTCTAAGTGTGTTTTGTGTGTCTACATATCAGTTTGTGTATTTATATTTTATGAAAGTCTACCTGTGTTTGTGTGTCTAAGTATATGTGTGGATGGACGTATGCGTATGTGTGCATATATTCGTGAACGCGCATATACAATGTCTATATTCGTGTATAATATTTTATTTTGAATTTGTCAAATCCGATAAACAAAAACAAACACTGGTTGCTTTGAGATAAAATAGAATTATCGATGATATTGTATTATGGATACAATATCATCGATACAGTGTTATTGATCCGGTTAAAATGGTTGTTTACTTTGAAGTCTAAAAATAAACTAGAATAATTGTCACGTGAGCTACGTTATCATTTAAATCTATTGCTGAAATATCTGCCATCCGAGTTGTCTCTGTTTCCCCTCACACCCTGTCTGTGTAGTTTTCTGTTGGTGTGTATATTTTTGTATTTATATATGCATTTATTCATTGTATATATGTATATATATATATATATATATATATTCTCTTGTCCCGTTTTTGCTGCGTGTGTTTTTCTTTGTAGTTATTGCATAGGTGGGTCACATTTGGTTTGGATTTGAAAGAAATTGTATTCATATGCATGAGTGTATCGCAAAATATATGCCATCCATATTCGTGCGTGTGTATGGGTGGTTATATATTGTATATATTTATTGTGTATACATATTTTACGTGTGTGTACAGCGATTAGTATGTTCGCGTTCGAATTTACCGAAACGTAATATGAATGAATATGCAAGACCTCGTTTCAGTGCAAATAGCGGCGTATTATCGGTTGACAGATTTAGAACTGATCAGAAAACAGCTTGTTCACTAAAATTATAAACAAAGCCACTGGCACTTGTTTAAACTCAATGGCCCGTGGGAATGGTGGGGATGATTCCTGACTGACGAGACACAGCATGCCGAAACACCGATGTTGCAGAATCCCTTACACAACTGAATTGAGTGTGTTAAGAACGCAGTCATCGTAAAAGGTTGTCTTATTGTGACGTTAACAACAGCGAATAGAACGTTTGCGTTCGAATTTGCCGGAACTTAAGTATACTTCAAATGAAACACCGCTCGGTTCATTATAGTCGTAAAAAGTTGTTTTCCTTTGACGTACAAAACGATTAGCATATCTGCGTTCGAATCTACCGGAGCGTATTAAAAATAAATAGGCAGTTCATCGTGTTATTTTGAAGTTTTCTAACAACATTGGCGTGAATGACTTTCCATACATGAGCATACAAACATTCATCTGATGTTCTGGTTCTTGTAGAGCAGTGAATCTGTCTTAGCGTTTGTAGGTCACATGACAAGTGTTCCAGCTATTTTTGGACTTCAAAGTAAACAACCGTTTTAACTAAATCAATAATGTTATATCGATGATACTGTATCCATAATACTGCGTCAATAATATATCGATAATTCTATTTTCTTTCAACCACCCATGTTTGTTTTGGTTTATTGAATTTAACAAATTGACAACAAACCATTACACACACACACACACACACACACACACACACACACATATACATCTACATATCTAAATACACACACACATAAAATTCATTCAATCGTCCACATATCTAGATACACACACATATATATACATCACACATACATATTCATGCTACATACATGTAAATGTACACACACACACACACACATATATACATACACATACATACACACATTCATGCTACATACATGTAAATGCACACACACACACACACACATTTTCGGATATATACATACATACATACACATATACACGCAAATATACTTATCCGCGTCCATGCATACATATGCATATCACGATGCACTTATGTGCATCTACACACATTCATGCATATATACACATTGTATACACGTTCATACATACATCTATATGTATATACACATTCATGCGTATATTCACATACATCTACAAATTCATATTTACATTTATACGCATGTATATACACATATACATAACCAAAGTGATATACTTTATATACGGCATTAACATTTACGTATCTGACATGAGATTTAAATGCGCTTCGCACACCGTCTCGCTACTAAGACCACAACTATTGACCTTGTTCAAAATCTTGTCCTAAAATTATTCATTGAAGAATCTGTTTGTCCTAACGATATTCAACACAATCTTTAATTTCCTATGTAGAGATTTGTTGTTTTTTAACATGGCCAGTCACGACAACGTCAAGAACACTCTCCGGGCTTTAGATTCGTTACTATAGCAACAGCCCAGATACCTATATATATATATATATATATATATATATATATATATATATATATATATATATATATATATATATATAAAAATATATACATATTCTGTAAATAATAATATTGAGCTTGTATTCGATCACTGTGTATTGTCTAAAGAAAACCGTCTATAATATTAGAATACTTTCTTTACCCAATACATGGTGATCGCTTATAAGTTATTATGAAAATTATTATTATTATTTACAAAATTGTCATTCGTCACCGCTTCTCCATTTAACGCACACATATATACTTAGTGTGTCTTTGTGTTTGTCCCAAGTATCAGGCTTTAAAAAAAGTAAGTGATGGGGATCGATTCGTGCGATTAAAAATTCTTCAAGGCGGTGCCCCAGCATGGTCTCAGATACAAGATAAATATTCTGAAACAATATTTCTTTTTTCTATTTTTTTTAATCACAGCAGTTTAACAAAATAATGCGACACGGAATAATCAGATGCGACAGATCAATAATGGCAAACTTAGCAGTTGTAATTAGTTTAGGGTAAACAACAAAGTGTAATTAATGTTAATTGATATTGCTATCTCGTTATATTGTCACATGACAGAAAATGAGAAGCTTAAATTACGTGAATGCGTACTTGCATGCATATAAACATACATATATTCTATCTACGCGTGTATGAGTATGTGTATGTATGTGTATGTATGTGTGTATGTATGTGTAGATATGTATGTGTATATATATATATATATATATATATATATATATATATATATATATAT
>NC_069004.1:5905313-5906898 GCF_001194135.2 Octopus bimaculoides | reverse complement strand
TATATATATATATATATATATATATATATATATATGTGTAAATTTTAATCTCTTGAAATACGTTCAAATCTGTGCCGCGTCACTAATTTATTTTCAATAATTTAAAATTTACTTCATGACATTTCACAAGGTACAAGTCTCAAATTTAAAAAAGAGCCATCGTCTCTGTATATACCACATCGCAAAGTAAACAATATTTTAATTCAAAACTCCAAAATAAACCTGATAACAATTTTGCATAATTAAGTCCAATTGTGTGGTCCCATTAAAATATCTAACAATTATTCTGCTTCATTTGAACCCAAATTAAGTTACCAATAACAAAAGATTGCCTTGTAAACATAATCTTAATGTCAAATTATTCACTTATTAATACGATAATGTTGGCGAAGTTATTTTTGACGAGAAAAGGTTTAGTTATAGAAAGACAGAATTTCATAATATCAAGTAGAGTGAATTTGAAGTATTTTTTGTCCTTAATGCCACTAAACGATTCTGTAACAGACGTACTATTGTTCCGTAATGTCTGCGAAATTCTAATGGAGTCTAGAAAATCGTCACTAGCTCTACTTCACTCCGCTTTGTTGAGTAGATTAACCTTAAAACTAGGGTGGGATATTGTAGATCTGGCAGCTAAAGCAATAATAGCCATGTAGTATTAGTAGTAGTGGTGGTGGTTTTAGTAGTAGTGGTGGTGGTTTTAGTAGTAGTAGTAGTAGTAGTAGTAGTAGTGGTTGTAGTTGTTGTAGTATAAACAAATATGATAGGTTACCCATTAATATTTCACTATATAATAAAATCGATAATCTATTACATCTAATTACGTTTAAAAAATAACATTTATTGATTTCTGGTTGTTTGTTTCACTATGAAACAGAGCGGGATAGATACATAGTCAGATAGATACATAGATATGTATAGATAGATAGAAACAGCGATAGATATGTAATGTAGAATAATGGATGGAGGGATAGATAGACAGGTTTAACTCTAATATAATACCAAACGGGAAAGAAATTGTTCATATAAAAAAAATAATAAAAAAGCAACGGCAACACTGATAACAAAAATGGTAAAAATAAAGTTTAAAAAAATGAGTGTCTTTGAAAATAACATTGATGCAATCATAAAATAGATCGATAGCTTTCGAATAAATTGTGATCGGTAAAGTAGAAATCAATGAATTTTGTAGCATCTAAAATTGTAACAATTTATTAAATCATTGCTTCATCCTCGAGAGAGAGTGAGAGATTACGATAAACGAGGCGTCTTGGAACCGCAACGTTAGACGGCATTGAGTAAGGTGTGTATATGTATGTATACATGCATATAAATATATATACTTATGTGTATATTTACACACACATATATACACGTGTGCGTGTGTGTGTGTGTATATATATATATATATATATATATATTTAATCTGAGTAGGTTGTGAGTGTGTATGTGTATAAAAATATCATGAACAGATATTAGGCTATGTATGCGTGTATGTATATGTATATACAAATATATATATATATCATGAATAGGGTTGTGTGTGTGTATATATATATATATGTATATATATATGTGTGTGTAT
>NC_069004.1:5902946-5905213 GCF_001194135.2 Octopus bimaculoides | reverse complement strand
TATATATATGTGTGTGTATATATATATATATATGTATATATATATATATGGTCATCCCATAAATAATGCAGTTTTTCAATTGCATGAGCTAAATCATCAACTTGCATCTAGTTGCTATAAATGCAGATAGTAATTTTACCTTGTACTTATTCTTAGTGCAAGTTTTGAAGAGTGCACTTCGATTTTAAGTTATTTTTTCAAAGCTATAAGGGAAGGAACATATTTTGCTTTGTGAGTTCAGTAAAAACAACAACGCAACGGAAAGTGCGAGGAACATTAATGCAGTATATGAGGATCGGACAATAAGCGTAAGCCAGTGTCAACGGTGGTTCCAGAAACTCCGAGCCGGAAACTGCAGCCTAGAAGACGAGCCTCGTCCTGAGAGATCTGTAGAGCTTGACGAGGACGTCCTGCAAACCCTGGTGGAACAAAATCCCATCGTAAGTGTTGAGGAATTAGCAGAGAATCTTGGATTTGGTCAGTCAACCATTCATCGACACCTGCGTACCATCGGGAAAGTCAGCAAATTGGATCAACGAGTTCCTCACAAATGGGTTCCGAGTCTAATCACGCACAGAAAGAGAACGTGTGCTCTTCTCTACTGTCACGTCTCACGAATGAACCTTTTATGGACCGAGACATGGGTTCTCTATGAAAATGTCAAGCGCCGAAGACAGTGGGTAGGAAAAGGAGAAACACTGGTACCCCACGCTAAAGATCTTCGCCCACGTAAGGTGCTGTTATTTGTTTGGGATATGAAAGGTTTAGTCCATTTTTAACTTTTAAACCCAAACCAAACGATACGAAAGATCTACTATGAGTAGCATGATTCTGCCAGCTCGCTGCCTTGTGGCTGCTCTGATAATATTAGGAAGAAAATGGATTTCTCGCATAAATAAAACGCCCTGAAATTTGGAAAGAGTAAACAATCGATTAAATATATCCCATGTATAAAACTGGTACTGCTTTTAATAAAATGCGGATTAGATCGGGGGTTTTCAAACTTTTTGACTTGCGGACCCCTTTATATTTCAGGCTTTACCTCAGGGACCCCCTTATAAACGCTTATGAAATTTATACATAAATATCTGCTTAAAATATCATATTTTTATATTCATTTATTTAACAGTATTTAACAAATAGGTTTATTGTCAATTAAAAGATTTCGATTAAAAAACATATATAAAATCAAATTGTCCATAAAAAGTATTTGCTGTCCACGGACCCCTTGTCTTGTCCGCGCGGACCACAGTTTGAAAATCTCTGGATTAGATAATCAAATAGTTAAATGTAGTAACTGCTCCACTTGATACTGTGTGGTACATTTCTATTACCAAAAATGATGGGGAGGGGGGTGATGACGTTTATTGTGGTGGTGGGGGGTGATGATTTAGCTGTGTGATTTCGGTCGTGCTTGTTGCCGTCTTCACGGAGTTCCCACATTTTTAACACCTTACAATTATTTCTACCAGGTGAATACAGCAGCAGAGAATCTCAGTATTGGCTCTTCAGTTTTTTGGGTTTTTTTCGAAAAGAAAATTAAAAGGTGCTTCGCTGCTTGCGTTCCTTGCCTTGATTCTAACCAGTTTCAAAGACATTTTTCAGAAGCACAGTCATCATTTCTGTATTTCTTCCTTTTCATTCCTGTTTTCCCTCTTGAGCAATAATAATGTAATAATAATAATAATAATAATAATAATAGTAATGATAATCATGACAATGATAACACTAGTATTAGTAGTAGTAATGACAATAATAATCGTAGTAGTAATAAAATAGTAATAACATTGATAGACAACAACAGTAGTAATAATAGTAGGAGTAATAATAATAATAATAATAATAATAATAATGAAATGATTGACGGAAAAATTAAAAGAATAAATTTATTAGAACGTGTAAAAAATATTAAGACTGATAAGAGATCAGTCTTAATATTTTCCACACGTTCTTGCCATTTTCTCTCATTTTTTCTTCTTTTTTTTATTTAAGTTTCTCCGTCAATCTTTAATTCTTTTTAGTATTTTTTTATTATTTGCATTTTTAATTTGCTTTGTTTTACCTTTTTTTATGTTAATTTATTGATTGCTTTATAGCCTAAACATCTTTTTATACTAGTATTTTTTTTTTGGTTGCTATTAATTTTTTTTTTTTCATTTGGTTCTTTTTCATTTCGATTTTTTTTTTCCAAGACATTTTCATCTTAGAATTGGGGATTTTAATGCCACACAAGACTACAGCAAATTAGTTCTGTACTAAAATATTCA
>NC_069004.1:5899290-5902324 GCF_001194135.2 Octopus bimaculoides | reverse complement strand
ATATTTTGGCAGGAAGGAAATTCAGTGTCTTGTATGTAGAACACGTTTTCAATCAGATAAACCTAAATAGTTTGTTGCGATATGAAATCCCTTTTGCTTTCTTTGTTTTTTTTTTCTTGTTTTTTGTTTTTTTTCAAGGGGGGAAAAAGCCAGCATAAAACACAGGATCTTAAAAATAGATGATTGATATGTGTGTGTGTGTTTTGTATATATGTGTGAGAGAGAGACAGAGTGAAAGTCTGTGAGAGAAAGAAAAAGTGTGTGTGTGTGGAGTTTTAGTTATGTGTAGAATCATGTGTGTGAATGAATGTGTTTTGTGTGCTTTGTATATTCATTGTCTTGCGTGTGTGTGTGTGCGTGAGAGAGAGAGAGAGAGAGAGAGAGAGAGTTTTGTGCATAAAATGTAGACCCAGGAAGACATGGTACAAAGTGGTGAAAAGTGACTTTCGGATGTCTCACGTGGGTAACAAAGGACCGAGATCATTGGTGGTTCGCTGCACTTGCGAAGACCCGTCCATTTAAAATAAAATTGAGACCCATTACTCCCCTCTCTCTTCCACAACTTGCCTTCCTTACACCCCTCTCTACTGCTACTACCACTCGCTGTATTCGCCTTCCCTCTACATTTCGTTCTCCTTTCGCATTCTCACCAACTTACCCTCTCACTCACTCTATCCAATCCTCTATACCACTTCA
Organism: Octopus bimaculoides; assembly: GCF_001194135.2. Lineage (NCBI taxonomy): Eukaryota > Metazoa > Mollusca > Cephalopoda > Octopoda > Octopodidae > Octopus > Octopus bimaculoides. Next base: position 5,901,628 of record NC_069004.1, on the reverse strand, counting down.
CTTACCTACTCTTCCAAGGGTGCGTGCGCCTTTAACGTGCCACGGATGCGCGCGTCTTTAACGCCCCACGGGTGCGTGCGGCTTTACCGTACTATAAACTATATAGTTGTTAAGGTACCACAGATGAATTTTTAAAGTACCGTAGATAGGCTCAGTTAAGTTTCTGAATATCCGAACAGAACTCATCTGTGTGTTTGCAACAGTATTTGAAATACTGAATTTTAATTTCTAGTTACGCCGTGCTGTGTTTCCCAATTCTGATGCTTGCTGTTATTATATTAATATATTTTTGATCTTACTAATATATTCTTCTTTCTTAACAATAACAAACATATTGCTCCTAATGGTGTTTCATATTACAATTTTATCGTTGTTTTTCAAATCATGCAGAGCTAGTTTTTTTTCACGCCCTTGTTAAATACGTATTTCCTGTCTTGTTTACATGATGTTTTTTTTTTCTTTTATTATTACCTTCACACCTGAAGAAGTCTTGCAGGTTTCGAAAACGTTAATAGACTTCGAAATGTTATTGTTCCGAACTAAAGATAAAAGAAAAAGAAGTTTTGAAAAATTTCAATAAAAATAATTAAATTTGGAAACAGTTGTCTATGATACATGTTTTAAAAAGAAGAGCTGTGTGTGTGTGTGTGTGTGTGTGTGTGTGTGTGTGTGTGTGTGTGTGTGTGTGCATGAAGGCGTATACTCGTACACGCGTGCGCGAGAGGCAGTGCGTGCATGTGTGTGTATGTATATATATATGCATATATGTCTGTATACGTTTATGTATGTGTATATATGTGTATATATACCTGTTTATATATGTGTATGTATATATACATATGTGTATGTATATATACATATGTGTATGTATATATACATATGTGTATGTATGTATATATACATATGTGTATATATTGTATATATATATGTGTGTGTATATATATATACATGTGTACATGTGTGTATATATACATATGTCTTTGTGTGTGTGTGTGTGTATATATATGTGTGTGTGTGTGAGAGAGAGAAAAAGATGTTTATAGAATGCATAAATCTACATACATTAAGCCTTATATTAAAACGTATATACATATCTATATTCACATAACCACAAAACACACACACACACACACACACACTCAGACTTGTAGTGAATAAATATGAGAAAATAAACAGATCAGGGCAGAGACTAAGAGTATAGAGAATGAATGTAGAACGTATTTCTGCGCATGCGCACACACTAAAATAAAAGAAAGATAATCACAATACTTGTTCGGTTATCATTTTTATTTTGCTGTACGTTTTTACCTTAGTTCTTCTCAATAACATTGTTTACAATGTGTGTGTGTGTGTGTGTGTGTGTGTGTGTGTGTGTGTGTGTGTGCGTTACATTTGTAAGTATACGTATATATATATGTGGATGTGTATATGTGTCCATGATATGTGTGTTTGTGACATTAGTAAGTATAGTGTGTGTGTGTGTGTGTGTGTGTATATTGTGTGTGTATATTGTGTGTGTATTGCGTGTGTGTATTGTGTGTGTTATATTTCTGTGAGTATTTGTGTACCATATGTGTATATGTGTGTGTACTATAAGTGTGTGTGTGTGTGTGTGTGTTTACTTTTGAGTCAGGTGTGTAATTTTATTCTGTTTAAGAAAATTCAAATCAAAAGAAAATAATCTTAAATATAAAGATTATTGTTAAATAAAAACAATTGTTTTATTTCCAGTAAGATAAATATACACTGCAACGAAGAAATGATGATGATGATGATGATGACTTTTATTATAGGCACAAGGCTTGAAATTAAGTGTTATGGTAAATTGATCAAAGCGACCCCTATGCACAACCGGTACTTATTTTATCGAGTCCGGAAGGATGAAAAGTAAAGTCTAGCATGACTGAATTTGTGCTCAGAACACGAGACGGACGAAATACCGCTAAGCATTTCGCTCGGCGTGCTAGCGATTCGGCCAGCTCACCGCTTTAATAATAATAATAATCCTTTCTACTATAAGCACAAGGCCTAAAATTTTGGGGGAGGGGGCCAGTCGATTAGATTGATCCCAGTACGCAACTGGTACTTAATTTATCGACCCCGAAAGGATGAAAGGTAAAGTTGACCTCGGTCAAATTTGAACTCTGAATGTAACGGCAGACGAAATGCCGCGCTAACGATTCGACCAACTCACCGCCCTAATGGTGGTGGTGATGATGATGATGATGATGATGCCTTGCAAATAGTCTTTTTTTATAAAAAAAGAAAACGAATTAAACAATCAAAACTCAACGCACCAATAGCAACAACAAAAATAAATATTTAAAATATAGTGTGT
>NC_069004.1:5896073-5899237 GCF_001194135.2 Octopus bimaculoides | reverse complement strand
TGTGTGTGTGTGTGTGTGTGTGTGTGTGTGTGTGTGTGTGTGTGTGTGTGTACATATAATTGTATATGAACATCAGTATGACTATGTATTCACTGGGAATTTCTATCATTGTCTTTCCTCTGAGATATTCCTGTCTTATACTACAGTCGAATCAATAACCGAAACATCTCTAATCAAATTAAGAATTCTAAAGAAAGAAAAAAAACTATTTGTTTATGTTTACTTAATACAATGTGTTTGTTTGCAATATTTATTTATTTGTTTGTTTGAATTTTTGCTTGTTTTGTTTTTTGTTTGGTCTTTGCTTTGTTTTTTTGTTGATCTATTGTGTGGTTTCAAAATATAAACAGACAAAAAATATACGCAAAAATAGTTCCTTTGTTCATGACATAACTCTATAACAACGAAGATTGGTACGCAGCCACATAGTTCTGAGTTCGATTTCACTATGATGCACTTTAGATAAATGTTTCTCGCCATATCCTCAGATTGACCAATCAAATGCCGCGTTGTGCTTGCAAGGTAGTGTCATACAATTCCGACTGTGTTGTTTGTTGAAGCTGGTTAACAATGAAAGTTGTGCATACCGTTTGCAGAAACGGAGCATGTTCCAGTTGATTTCAAATGTGCTTGATGTAATTTTCTGAGATTTTAAAATTTGCTTCCTATCTATGATGCAAATCAATGTTGTAGCTCCGAGTTTACATTGTTATAGATTTATTCCACACTTTTGTAATATTATGCTTCTTATGAGATCTGTTACTGTTGTGTTGAATGTATAAGTCTAAGTTATATATATAGTAAGGAGTAGCAAAATAAAAAATGTCAAAATAATATTGATCAGGAAAAATGCAAACAGATGACAGGCAGAAGTAATCATGTACAAGCCTTTCATCAGAATAGTGGGGGGGGGGTTACTCATTTCTATTTTACATACAATAAGGCGGTGAGCTGGCAGAATCGTTAGCACACCGGGCAAAATGCTTAGCGGCATTTCGTCGACTTTTCCTTTATCCTTTCGGAGTCGATAAGGTAAATTTCAGTCGACGTAATCAGCATACTCTTTCCTCTGAACTTGCTGGCCTTGTACCAAAAACTTAAAACTACAACACTATTTTTACAAACAGCATACACAAAGCATTGGCACTTTTTCATCAGATGTTTACTGTAGATGCAGCGAGCTGATAGAAACGTTAAGCACGCCGGGCGAAATGCTCAGCGGTATTTCGTCTGCCGCTACGTTCTGAGTTCAAATTCCACTGAGGTCGACTTTGCCTTTCATCCTTTCGGGGTCGATTAAATAAGTACCAGTGTCCTTGTTTGTCCCCTCTGTGTTTAGCCCCTTGTGGGCAATAAATAAATAAGATGTTGGCTGTAGATCAGAAGGTTTGTATCGAAAATTACGTATTCTGATACTTTCTCTCGTACCTGCCCTGCAATACGTGTTTTCCCTCCCATTACGTATGCAATCACCAAACCAAAGAGGGTCCAATTGCCGCTACTCTAACCACACAAACTGCTCTAGATTTTTATCCTGTTGTTATCAGGGGTATTTTTCTCGCATTCCCATATTTTGTACTTGCTGAATCACTCCTTAAATTTTTCTCCGATATGCAAATCAATGCCCAATTCTTCTTCTCTTGCCAACCAAGTAGAATACTGTATGTGTAGATACGTGTATGGACAGATTTGTGCATGTATAGGTATAGATATACATATTCTTAGATGTATCGCTTACTTGTCAGTCGTTGGATTGCGACCACGCTGGGGCACTGGTTTGAAGAAGGATTCAATCGGATTAATCGACACCAGTACTTATTTTTACGCGAACCGCTATGTTACAGGGACGCAAACCAACCAACACCAGTTGTCAAGTGGTGGTCCCATACACACACATACATACACGTAGCAGACTTCCTTCTGTTTCTGTCTTCCAAATCCACTCACAAGTCTTTGGTCAGCTTAGAGCTATAGTAGAAAACAGTGGCCCACTGAGCCACATAGTGGGACTGAACCTGAAACCATGTGGTTGGGAAACCATCTTCTTATCCCACAGCCACGTCTGCGCCTATATGTATTGTTGTGTATAGATTTGCAGCTATATATACATACACACACACGTGTCTTTGTATATGTGTGTGAGAGTGTGTGTGCATGTGCATGCGTGCAGAGGAGGCTGTTTGTTTTAAGGCACTCTGTGTTTTGTGTGTGTGTGTGTGTGTGTGTGTGTGTGTGTGTGTGTGTGTGTACCTTTCTGAGCTTGGTATGTTTACATACAGAAACATGTGTAGCAACGTATATTAAGTTGTAATTTTGAGGCCTATATTTAGAGCCTCGGGCGGTCTGACGAAACCTGAGATGTTAACAGGAAGTATACTTCTGCAACTACTACTACTGCAACAACAGCAATACTATTTTTAGCAATATTCATTCTACTTATTACTGATGCTAGTAGTATATTTGTGTGTGTGTGTGTAGTATCAGTAAGGCTCTGAGCTGTGAAAATCGTTAGAGCGTCGAACAAAATGCTCAGCAGTATTTTTTCCTGCTCTTTACATTTCGAGATCCACTTTACTTTTCGTCGTTTAAGGTCGATAAAATAAGTCCAAATTAATCGGAATCGATGTAATCGAATTATCCTCCCGCCCACTTCCCCGATTTTTTCTAAAATTCCCCGCCGTGTGTGTGTGTGTGTGTGTGTGTCAAAATGAAATAATTATAAGGCAATGCAGTGGCAGAGTCGTAAGCGCGCCAGACAAAATGCTTTGCGGTGTTTCGTCTGCCGTTACGTTCTGAGTTCAAATTCCGCCGAAGTCGGCTTTGCCTTTCATCCTTTCGGGGGCTCGATAAAATGAGTACCAGTTGTACACTGAGCTCGATGTAATCGACTTAACCCCTCCCCTAAGATTGCTGTCCTTGTGGCAAAATTTGAAATTATTATTGTTTTTATTCAGACGGATGGCTGTCTGCATTACACATATATGGACACTACTTACGTCTGCTTCTGTGCAAAACAAGTCCAACAATAAGAATAATAAGAAATAGTAATAATTAATAATTCATTCATTAGAATTATATATATTTATTTGCGTGTATATATCTTTGCATGTTTGTGTATGTGTGTATATATATATATATATATGTGTGTGTGTGTGTGTGTGTGT
>NC_069004.1:5893634-5895596 GCF_001194135.2 Octopus bimaculoides | reverse complement strand
GTGTGTGTGTGTGTGTGTGTGTGTGTGTGTGTGTGTGTGTGTGTGTGTGTGTGTGTGGGTATATTATAGTTTCATGTGTGCGTATGAATATTATTCGTTTATCATATGCAAGTACGTATATCTGTGCATTCGTGTGTATACTTATGCATTTGTGTATGTGTGGGCATATATATTTCTTTCTACACAAACAAAGCGAGCGAATGAATGAATTGATTCGAGAGGACAGGCGAGCCAGTACCAAAAGCCTGCAGCACAACTGAACAGTGGTCACAATGCGTTTAAAAATATAGTGGAAGACTTTTGTCATCGAAATGTTTAAGCAAAATGGGTACCTAGCAGTTGACACCCCTCATCTCCCACCCCCGATGTGGGCACCAGCACTGAGTTTGCTGGGAGTGTTTCAAAGACGGACGAAATGCCGCTAAGCATTTCGTCCGGCGTGCTAACGATTCTGCTAGCATACCACCTTCTTCATCGTTTAATTTGGTTTCAAATTTTGGCACAAGGCCCAACAATTTCGTTGGAGGGATTATTAAGTTGATACGTCAACTCCAGTGTTCAACTGATACTTATTTTATCGACCCCAACAATACGAAATGCAAAGTGGACCTCGGTGGAATTTAAATTCGAATCGTAAAGACAAACGAAATGCATTTTGCTAAACCTTTTGTCCAGCGTGCTCACGATTCCGCCAGCTCGCCGCTTTACATATGAACTCCGAAGGGTCATACATACCCCGGTTGAGAACCTATGTTGTAGAAAATGGCTGTACCGTGAACAGCGAGTGGTTGATTGAGACACTAACGAAAACGTTTAGAACAGCCCTTAAACCTCTTAGGTCACCCAAACCGATTCATCGGCCTATGTGATACAGGCTGAAACGACTTTGACGCCGATCCATCGGCCCAAGTGATACAAGCTGAAATCCGTCGGCCCGATGGTTGGTTTTGAAGTGTTATAGCTAATCAGAGATCGTCTATCAGTCGATTTATCTGAATAGAAAAAAAAAAGGGTTTTTTGGCTATTCATACCAAAACATTGTGTTTCTCAAAAGGGTTAGCAAGAAGAGGCTGAATAAGAATCTGTAAATGATTCATATTCATTATGATAATGCCGAAGTACACAAAGATTAGGCAGCAAATCAGGAAAACGTCATATTGGACTCGTCAATGGTTCCCTAATCCACCGTACAATCTGCTCCAACTTCCACCCGTTTTGTTCAGTGAAAGACAATCTTCAGGGACTGGCACCCTGTCGGCTTCGACGACGAGGGACCCAGTTGATTCGATCAACGGAACAACCTGTTCGTGAACTTGACGTGCGAGTGGCTGAGCACTCAGCAAACACGCGTACTCTTCACGTACTTTTCACAACATTAGAAACCGATCGGAGAGAAAAAAATTGGCTGTTATTTCTTGCATGTATAACGACCTGCTACAGCTCTTTGCTCGCCGGGTCATGATTTTCTAGTGTTATTGTATGCTGCGTTTTATTTTGACGATTAAAACGTGGAAACAATGGTGATTGATACGATGAGATTTATTTTAAACAATTAGGAACAATGAATTAATCTACAATGCACAGCACTCTAAAAACAGCCTGCCCTCGTATTTAAATAAATGTGTGTTAGAGAAAGACAGATTATACATATGTGTGTATATATGTGTGTGTGTGTGTGTATATATATATGTGTATATATGTGTGTATGTGTGTATATATGTGTGTATGTATATATATATGTGCGTGTATGTGTATATATATATATGTGTGTATATGTGTGTGTATTTATGTGTGTATATGTGTGTATATGTGTGTGTATATTTAAGTATATATGTGTGTGTGTGTGTGTGTGTTTGTAGATATATCTATATGTATATATGATTGTTTATATGTATATATATTTGTATATGTGTACATTTGTTTAAACGCAAACACGGATACACACACACATTTATATATATA
>NC_069004.1:5891716-5892717 GCF_001194135.2 Octopus bimaculoides | reverse complement strand
ATATATATATATATATATATATATATATATATATATATATATATATAATCAATGTAGGTATGCACTTACATAGATACTAACATGTATATACATACACACAACGAGAGAAAGAGAAATGCATTCATATATGTATATATATAGAACATGTAAATATATATGTATGCACACACACACGAATATTCAAAATGTCAGCCACAATAATAATAATAAATAATAATAATAATAATAATAATAATATATCAGCGTTGATGAAAACAATGAAAAATATGAAAAGAAAAAAACATTTCCAACGATAACATAAATAAATATATTCTCTCTTCTCTTCAATACATTAATTGTTAAATCAACAATGCATAAATCTAATATTTGGTTTGTCAATGTAAAAATATGTTGACTGTTTTTCTCCCCATCGTCTTTCTAAATTAATATATATTAGTTTTATTTTAAATAATGAATTTCTATAATTCGTAGAAATAATTCACATGTAAAGCAATAGGTAGGTTACTATTAACATACATAATTCTGTGTGTGTGGGTGTGTGAGAGAGAGGTGTATATTTATAAACACAATGAATATAAATATATATATAAATCACACACGCACACACACGTATGCGTGTGTATTTTCGCTTGCATACATCGTGTATATCCTTGTATATATTTTTGTATGTATTTAAGCGTATATAAATATTATGGTATATATATATATATATATATATATATATATATATATATATATATATTGCTGTATTTTGGGACGGTCATATTGCCAGTTTGGCCAATGAAAACACACGCACTGTATATTTGGTGTTCACTTGTTTCAGCTTTATTTCATATTAATTGTATTTCGGTCAGAGACTTATAGAATAATGTCAACATCCACGTTTTGACTTAGATAAGTAAAATCCATGGTATTTCTGGTTACGAACTCGCAAGGAATGGAGAGGAAATTTATAAATGCGTATAAATGTATATATGGGCGTACACACACACGTACGTGTG
>NC_069004.1:5887051-5891706 GCF_001194135.2 Octopus bimaculoides | reverse complement strand
TATATATATATATATATATATATATACACACACACACACACTTACGTGTGTGTGTATACATTTATTTGTCAACATAACGTGGCAGTCCTGCATAGGATTATGTTACTACATTTTAACCCCAGGAAAACATCCTTTTCCAGCTGGTTTATTGGTACATGGTTCCTGGGTAATTTCCCTTCTTTGAGAACATGTAGGAGATCAAACCACATGTTCCTATCTTTTGGGGGATTTTTTTTTATCTCAAAACATTAACATTATTTCTATTATACTTTATCCTGATTAAGCTACTTCATTGGTGATATCATACTGCGCCCGTGGGACATTTACACACCAGTTGTCGCAAACCAAGCGATCAAGTACTAGATTTCTTTTTAGCTTTTTAATTTCGAACATTTACTTAAAACATTCTTATAACATGTTTTCTGTTGTTACAGAGTAAAAAGCACAATATTTAATTCCGTTTTATAACACCCAAAATATTTGGCACTTTACGTTTCTATTGGCGAAACATCCGATTTTGCCTCCCGCTTCTCTCTTTGTTGTTCTTCAGTTTTTTTTTTTGTTTTTTTTATCTCGTGATTTAATAAATTTCATAACGACCGAACGATGAATACAGACAAAGACAAACAAACAGACGGATGTCTTCTGGCTCTGACATGTTTTCTTAATTTAAGAATAGGACTTGTTTTAGAATTCCGGAACTACTTGGATGTAAACACGATTTTTATTTTACAGAAATTTGAAATATTTTAAAAACATAGGAACACTCTTTGTGATGAATCGCTATACGTAGGCGCAGGTATGGCTGTGTGGTAAGAATCTTGCTTTCCAACCACATGGTTCTGCGTTCAGTCCCACTGCGTGGCACCTTAGGTAACAGTATTTTACTATAAGCTTTGGGCCAACTAAAGCCTTGTGAGCGGATTTGGAAGGTGGAAACTGAAAGAAGCCCATCGTATATATTGTCTGTATACACACACACACACTATATTGACAACCGATGTTGGTGTGTTTAGGTCCCCTTCACTAGCGGTTCGGCAAAATACCGGGCTTTTAGAAAGCAGTACTGGGGTCGATTCATTCGACTACAAATTTTTTAAAGCGGTGCCCCTAATTACTAAAGCAAAGTAAACTATACTCTTAGAAACTCCGCCCGTACGTGTTCGTTCCTAGATATGTACCGATGTCACCTCACTTCGAGCCCCACCAATGGGGCCTTTTCACTTTGAATTCCGCCGACAACGTCTCCTGTCTCTCCCAAATGGATTGCAGATGTACCATGTACCAGTCAATCATACAAGGATTCATATAATCAATTGTTTCCCCACCTCTCTCCGCACAACATTTAGACTGATATTTATGGCACCAATATATCTAACATTTCATCAACTTTCAGAAAATTAATATAATTTTTTTTTTAAATACACAAAAGAAAAATGTGTTTTTTATTTCTGTTTTCTGTTTTTTATTTTGTTCTTTTGTCTTTCTCTTTTCAAGATATATCATAGTTTCATAGTTTCTCGAATTGAAATATAAACCTAAATTGTGTTTCGAGTTTGATCTTGGCGCAAGACAAATTTGTCGAATGCTATTCCAACACGGCATTACACTATCTAAACATATCGAAATCATTAAATGGAAGAACAGTGCCAAGATTTTATTTGCACTGGTCTTTCTTCAGTACTTCCAACAATTTCTCTTCGAGACAAAGACAAATATCTTCATATGTCTTAGTACATAACAACTATAAACGCAAGATCTGAAAGAGAACGGGGGCGTTAGTTTTACATTGTTTTATTGAGATGTTTTTTTTTCTATTTAGTGGCGGTGATTTTTTTTTCTTCTTATATTTTGGCGCGGATGATAGCGTATTGTTTGCCAAATATATTTTCATTTTTTTTTTTCCTTCTGAATTCTGTTCTCTCTAATTCACAAACCAATATTTACTCCCGAATATATATATATATTTAATTATATATATATATATATACGCACAAACTCACACAAAGTGTGTATTAGGTTTGAAAATCTTTTATATCTTGCATATTACATAAATGTATATGTGTATGTGTGTATGTGTGTATGTATGTATGTATGTATGTGTGTGTGTACGTGTGTATGCATAGCTGTATGTGTATATATGTATATATGTACATATGTTGTGTGTCTATGTATGTCTGTATATGTGTGTGTGTGAGGAAAAGAGAGGGAGCTATATCGAAACCAGACATACATTTATATGTACGTATGTCTGGTTTCGATATGTCTGTGTTCCCAAAAAATCATCCTACTCACCGAGCAGACTTGGTGAGGGTCACTCATTTTGTCGCTGACGGCTCGATTACATAAGGAGTTGTATATGTGTACATGTTACAAGAAACACTCTAGAGCACGCACACACATTTATTTATTAATTTGTACAAGTTACATCAGATTGCCAAAATCACCGAGTCGTTCTTGAATATATATTGGTGTGTGCGTTGGACTTGGGCACATTTTCTGTCTCCCCGTGTTCATTCCCAAAAGTCTTAGTTGGAAGTTGAGTGAGAGATTACGTCCGACAGATCGAGCAACCACATATACGGCATCTGTGTCTCCCTTTTCTGCACTTTCTCTCACCACACACACACACTCTCTCATGTCAAAATTTAATACTAAACGGTCAGGATCAAAAATGGTTGGAAGGATTATTTATGTGTGTGTGTGTGTGTGTGTGTGTGTGTACATACATACATATATACATATCTGCATCGATTTATATATATATATATATATAAATACACACATATATACATCATTTTATATATATAGACACACATATTATGCATCATTTTATATATACACATATACATACAGATATACATCAATTTATATATATGTATACAGATATACATTAATTTATATATGTATATATGTATATACATCAATTTATATATATGTATATATGTATATACATCAATTTATATATATGTATACAGATATACATTAATTTATATATGTATATATGTATATACATCAATTTACATATATATATATACGCATATACATCAATTTATATATACATATACATATATCCGTTTATACACACACACACACACACATATCAACTTTTTTTCCTAATATCGTTTATCTTAATATTTTTAGAAGTCTATTTATGAGATCGGTTTGATTCGGGTTTTATTTTCTCATGGGTTATATTTTTTATATTTCTTATTTTAATATTGTTGATTTTTTTTCCACCGTATGTATGTATGTGTGATATCATCTATTTGATATTTTATACAAAATTATTTTATATTATTATTAAGATATCCTCCTCCAGCTGATATGTTTTTTTTTTTTGTAGTTTCATCTATGAAATCGTTTGTACAATACTATTAACGTAAATTTATTATTGTTGTTATTATTATCATATTTTCGTAATATTGACCATGTGATATTTCTGTTATCACATATTGGATGTTTTCATAATATTATCCATGTGATGAGGTATTTTTGTTTTCTGTGTGTTAATTTTAATTTTATTTTTAATTTATATATTTTGTTTTTTCGTTTTAATTTCTTTGGCGTTTTCAACAATAATTATGAGATGGTTTGTATTGTAATCCAAGTGATGCTTTTTTTCTAGTCATCTCGAATGTTATATATATAGGCATGGTTGTGTGATTAAGAACCTCGCTTGCAACCACATGGTTCTGGGTTCAGTCTCACTGCGCGGTACCTTGGACAGGTGTCTTCTATTTTGGCTGACCAAAGCCTTGTGAGTGAATTTGGTAGATGGAAACTGAAAGAAGCCCACCGTATATATATATATATATATATATATAACCACACACATTCACACAATGTGGGATAAAGAATCCCTTCGGTCATGAATGATTGCACCTACAATGTCCCCGTCCGGGCAAGGTTATTTGTGGAAGACCAGCCATCGCCCATGCATACCAGCCTCCCTTCTCCACGCCACCGATGTTGTCCAAGGGAAAGGCAAAGGGGCCGATACAGCTTGGCACCAGTGATGTCGCAACTCATTTCTACAGTTGAGTTAACTGGAGCTACGTGAAAATAAAGTGTCTTGCTCAAGAACACAACACGTAGCTCGGTCTGGGAATCGTACTCAGAAAACTACGATTGTAAGCCCGACGCTCTAACCAGTAAGCCATGCTCCTTCACAAATACAAAGGTATATACACATAAACACACACACGTGTGTGTGTGTGTAAATATATATCCACCATCCCCACCACAAATAATATCAGAAACAGTAATACTATATAATTTGCACATTATCCTCACCATCGGCTCCACCGATTTCACAACAAATACCCCAGAAATCATGACCACCACCACCACAACACAACACAACAACCAACATCAACTTTACGTTGACCACCTCCTAAACTCAACCGCAACCACCAACAACTTAGCGAACACTTCCAAAAATACCATCACCATCTTCATAATCACCACCACCACCACCACCATTTTTATCATTATCATCACTCTTCCCGCCATTCCTAACCTCATTTCACGACCACCACCTCTTAAACCACTACCGACGCCACCACCACCACCACCACGACAATATCTCATAGATAGTCCAGACACGAAGGATTATTCCTATGAATGAGTTGTCATCCAACAGAGATTAGCAA
>NC_069004.1:5885556-5886459 GCF_001194135.2 Octopus bimaculoides | reverse complement strand
ATGCATGCGTGTGTGTGTAAACAGATAATTATAGCTCAAATGTATGTGTGTATACAAACTATATATAAATGTTTCCTATTATATATATATATATCTTGTAGAGATATGGATATATATACATATATATATATATATATACATATATACACACTCAAATTTATATACATATATACACACTCAAATTTATATACATATATATACTCAATATATATACATATATATATACATACTCAAACAAATTTAGACATACACACACATTTAAATATATATATATATATATATATTCACACACACATACATACACACACACACTTAGACATATATACACACACAGACTTAGACACACGCACGCGCGCTCACACATCTATGTTTATAGAGAGATGTTTATACCTTTATGCGTATGTCTGCTTATGTATTGTAGGTATATATATATATATATATATATATATATATATGTATATTTTAATTTCATTTTGTGTATTTCTTTCTCAAAATTCTTGACGTGAGATCGCGTTGAAACAAATGTGTCTTTGGAAGATAATTTAGCCAATGAAAACTCTTCAAGTGTTCCAGACCTGTCACCAAGAATACCCCGGAGGTACACATCGGTGATGAGGTGGCAATTGGCAACAAAAGAACACCGACAGACCAAAATGATTGATTGATGATCAAATAAGTAATGAAACAGTCAGTTTGTTAATTGCTTCATTTGTCATGTAGCTGTATGGTAAGATTTCTTCCCGGTCACATGGTTCAGAGTTCAGTCCCGCAGGCGGCATCTTGGGCAAGTGTTTTCTATTATAATCTTGGGCCGACTAAACCCTTGTAAATAGACTTGTTAGACGAAAACTGAAAGAAGTTTGGCGTGTGTGTATTTATATATATATATATATATATATATAT
>NC_069004.1:5883553-5885505 GCF_001194135.2 Octopus bimaculoides | reverse complement strand
CTCCATCGCCGCTTGGCAATTGGTTTTGGTGTGTTTACATTAATTCCTTCGACATAAAAAAATTTCAAGTCGGTGCTCCAACATGGCCGCAGTCTAACGACTGACACGAATATGAACAAAGAAAAATTGTAATCAAGTGTGGCTGTATGGTAAGAAGCTTGCTTCCCTACCACATGGTTCCGGGTTCAGTCCCACTGCGTGGCGCCTTCAACAAGTGTCTACTGTTATAACCTCGGGCCGACCAAAGCCTTGTGAGTGGATTTGGTAGATGGAAATTGAAAGAAGCCCGTCGTGTGTGTGTGTGTTTGTGTGTGTGTGTGTGTGTGTGTGTGTGTGTGTGTATATAAACCTGTGTGTGTCTATGTTTGTTCCGCCATCATCTCTTGACAACTGGTGTTGGTGTGTTTGCGGTTTTGTTCCAGACCCTTCAGCTCCGTTCGGGCGTAAAGTTGGCCTTCTCACCGAGCTAGCTGGGTGACATCCCATCGTGAGCTACTGCAATACGAGAAAGCATATTGTGACCTGCGAGAAATAGCAACATCTGATAGTCAATTCCATACGGTGATTGGTATATGTTTATATATATATATAGATATATATACACCCCAATGTGTGTGTGTGTAGTCGTGAAAAGCTATCTGTATTGATGTTCGATATATTTAAGCATGCACTTAACTTTCTGAAGACATAAATGTGAAAAGAAAGTCTCAGCTTATTCAGCAGTTTTCGTAATCCATTCAATACAAAATTTATTTCATTGATTTTCTTTGAATGCTAAGAAAAATCAGTGAAACTGAGATTCACGAAGAATATCACTTAAAGTGACGTCACAATCTATTTCATTTCACCTTTAGATAAAATTTTACACGTCTGGAATATTTACATCTCTCTCTCTATCTATCTATATATATATATATATACATATATATATATATAAAATGTACACGCACAAAGGATATATCTATGTATGTATATAC
The DNA here is from genome assembly GCF_001194135.2 of Octopus bimaculoides. Taxonomy (NCBI): domain Eukaryota; kingdom Metazoa; phylum Mollusca; class Cephalopoda; order Octopoda; family Octopodidae; genus Octopus; species Octopus bimaculoides. The sequence continues at coordinate 5,884,528 of NC_069004.1, read as the reverse complement.
ATGCACACACACAGAATATATCTACGTATATATATATATATATATATATATTCTCTTTCTCTCTTTTACTTGTTTCAGTACTTATTTTTTAAAGCTCGGTACTTACTTTATCGATCAGTTTTGCCGAGCCGCTACATAACGGGGACGTAAACACACCAGCACTGGTTGTCAACACACACACACACACACACACACACACACACACACACACACACACACACACACACATATATGTATATACGACGAGCTTCTTTCATTCTCCGTCTACCAAATCCACTCACAAGGCTTGGTTTGGCTTGAGACTCTAATAAGAGACACTTGCCCAAGATGCCACGCAGTGAGACTGAACATGAATCCATTTTGTTGAGAAGCAAGCTTCTTACCACACAACCACTCCTGGAAACAAGTCTTTATTTCATCATTTTCTATACGTACTAAACAATTTGACAAAATGTTAAATTATAATTATTCTATATATGCCATATTCCTGATATTTTCCATAATGACAAAAATATATTTCCAAAATGTATTTCCAAACATTAGTTTCTTAATAATTCCCATTTTTTTTTTTTTTACTATATACCTTTCTTAATATCCACTGTTTCGCTCTCCTCCTCGGTTACCCCTTTGTCTCACGGCTCTCTTAGTCTTCCACATATTTCTACTCTTAAACCCTAAATATGTCGTTTACCGTTACATTTCTATTTTAAAAGTTAAATTAAACATTATAAGCATTTGAATCTTAAGTCTTTTGTATTATTTATGAACTTCGTTTTTATCAAATGTATAACGTTTATGCAAGCATGTAATTTATGATAAAGCCTTTAGTTGTATCGAAGAGCGGTAACGTGAAACTCATTTATATGGCGGTGTAAAAATGTTAGTTTTAATTAATGTTTATACACATACGTATATACTTTCATGAACCCTATATATATATATATATATATATATATATATATATATATATATATA
>NC_069004.1:5876958-5883161 GCF_001194135.2 Octopus bimaculoides | reverse complement strand
TGTGTGTGTGTGTGTGTTTTATGCTTCAATTGGTCGATTGATCTGATTAGAGAAAAATCAATAACAATAATGTTTACAATACATATTATCAATCTTGGAACCGATTGATATTTCATCGTCATGTTGTTGTTGATGATGCTATTGGTGGCTGGCGTTGCTGGTGTCAGTGGTAGTGAACGTCGTTGTGGTTTTGCTAGTACAGGCGGCAGTTTAGTGATGTTGGTAGAAATAAATAGTGCTGCAGGTAGTGGGTACGGCCGTAGTTGTGGTTTTGCTAGTATAGGTTCTAGATAAAGTAGTGCCGGTGGAAATAACGGTGCTGATGGTGTTGGTGTCGGTAGAGTCCGTCGTACTTTTAAATAGTGGTCTTAACATATCTTTGAACTTTGAAGCCAGAATGAATTTCGGTGCAAGAAGTCACGTCACGGTAGTGGTGCTAGTGTGGGTGGTGCTGATGGTCCTTTCAAGAATAAAATATTGGTGGACAAAGCGGTAGGGATGAGGTGGTAGTAGTAGTAGTAGTAGTAGTAGTAGTCGTAGTAGTAGTGGTGGTGGTAGTATTTGTAGAGAAATGGTAGTGGTGAGGAGAGTAGTGGCAATAGTAGTAATGGTGGTGGCGGCTAGTGCTGGGAATACTGGTGGGGTGGAGCAGTATCGGTAATAGTATTGAGTGGTTGTCTTAGTAGCAGTAGTAGTGGCAATAACAGTGTTGGTAGTGATGATGGAAATTGTTATGGCGGAAATCACGGTATCAGTATTATTATTATTATTATTATTATTATTATTATTATTATTATCATTATTATTATTATTATTAGGCGGCGAGCTGGCAGAATCGTTAAGTGCGCTGGACGAAATGCTTAGCAGTATATCGCCGGTCGTTACGTTCTGAGTTCAAATTCCGCAGAGGTCGACTTTGCCTTTCATCCTTTCAGGGTCGATAAATTAAGTAGCAGTTGACTACTGGGGTCGATGTGATCGACTATCCCCCTCCCCCACAAAATCCAGGCCTTGTGCCTATAGTAGAAAGCATTTATTATTATTATTATTATTATTATTATTATTATTATTATTATTATCATTATTATTATTATTAATAGTAGTAGTAGTGGTGGTGGTGGCGGTGGGTAACGTTGGAGGGTGCTAAGGGTTGGAACACTGGAGGTGGTACGGGTGAGGAAGGAACGGAATTAATGATTGCATAAGTAGTAGTAGTAGTAGTAGTAGTAGCAGTAGCGGCGTTGGCGATGTTTACGTGTTCTTTTACAGGCGGTTCTCAGAAGACAAAATTGTATTACATCTGCTTGGCCAGTTTTGCATTTCAATTTAGGTCGCCATATTGGCCATTTCAGTGACCAGACAAGCACAGATAAATACAAATATTTAATGTATAAATATCTGGTTTCTGTTCTCAAGAGAGACTTTTATTACGCACTTACTCAAACACACACACACACACATCTACACACATGCGCGGGCGTATGATCTGATGAATACACGTAGCTATGCTCAAATGCACACATGCAAATACGCACATACATTCATATATATATATATATATATATATATATATATATATGTTCATATATAATGTTATATACATATACAAACATCCATAAACACAAGTGTATCAACACACACACATTTACACACATTTATATCTACATGCTTGTACGCTCACACATATATATACACACTAATACATATTCTACATACATATAGACACACAAATATCTGTATGTATGTATGTATGTATGTATGTATAATATATATATATATATATGTATGTATGTATATGCATTTATATATATGTATGTATGTATATGCATTTATATATATGTATGTATATGCATTTATACATATGCATGCATATTCAAACATACGTACACATATACACACATACCAACGTATATACATAAACATGTATATATAAGCACACACGCACACATATACAATCACATACACACACACACACACATGTCATACAACTATTCACATATATATATACACCTACACTCGTCTTGAATATTAAACTGAGGGACAGCTTTCTTAAGAGAGAAATCAAGTTCTTGGCCAACTACTTGTGTGTGTGTGTGTGTGTGCGAGCGCGAGTGTTTGTACAGCGGCTATCGTATATGTCAGATATCAAAGGAAGTGCTGGTCAGTGGTCAATTTCATGTCCATTTCAACTAATAATTAATATTACAGCAGTAAAGAATCGAAAACTCTTTCAAATTCGTTCTGTTTTCTAATGATCATTTCGTAAAGATTAGGTGGGAAGCAAGAGTTTGGCATACGAGGCTAACAGATCTATGAGTAATTGGTGCGTCTGTGTGCTTCTCTCTCTCATTCTCTCTCCTTCTTTCTCTCTCTTTCTCTCATTGTCTCTCTCTCTCTCTCTTTCTCTCTATCTCTTTTTCTCTGTCTCTTTTTCTTTCTCTCCTTCTTTCTCTCCCTCTTCCTCTCCCTCTCCCTCTCCATCTCTATCCCCCTCTTTCTCCCTCTCTATCTCCCCCTTTCTCTCTTTCTCCCTCTTTCTCTCTCTTTCTCCCTCCCTCCCTCTCTATCTCTCTCTCTTTCTCTCTCTCTCTCTCTCTCTCTCTCGCACACTCAATATCTGTGTATGTGCGTCATATAATTGTGCGTGTTTGTCATTAACGGTGGAACTCGAAGCAGATAAAGCTATAACTGATAGCGCGTAAATATTGGGCTAAAAGCCCTTTGGCTAGAAACAGTATGTATTTGTGTGCGCCTGCGCACACGCACTCACACACATAGGCGTAGCTGTGTGACAAGAAGTTAGCTTCCCACCCACATGGTTCCGGGTTCAGTCCCACTGCGTAATACCTTGTGCAAATGTCTTCTACTATAGCTTTGGGCCGACTAAAACCTTGTGAGTGGATTTGGCAGAGGGAAACTAAAAGAAGCACGTTATGCATGCATGTGTGTTTGTGTAACACCACTGCTTGACGACCAATGTTGGTGTGTTTACATCCCTTTGAATCACTGCTACAACTCGAGACATATATATGCGTGTGTGCGCGTATGTGCGCATGCACATGTATGTGTGCATGTACTTGTGTGTGTGCGTGTGCGCGCGCATGTAGACGTATGGGTATATATGGTGTGTGCATGTACATATACGCATGTTTGTGTCCGAGTACGTGTGCATGTACGCGCGTGAGTGTGCGTGTGCTGATGTATGCATGTGTGTGCGTGCGAATGGAAGAATATATGCCTATGTGTCGGCATGTATATGTGTGTATGTACATATATGCGCACTCACATGCATATGTTTGTGATATTTGAATCTTGGGTCTTCACAAACATTGTTTCTATTTAAACTTCTACATACGGTTATTTCAGATACTTTCAGATTCGGTTTTCTACTTTCTCGGTCTATTTATAGATCCATTCAAATCGTGTTCAATATTTCTTTCTTTTATCCATAAATACTTTATAAATTTTCTCGTCAGGTTGGGTTTGTTATTCAATGTAGATAGATAGATAGATAGTGATAGATAGATAGATATAGATAGGTAGACGGATATAGGTAAGTAGATAGGTAGGTAAGTTGGTAGTTAGATATAGGTGGGTAGATAGATAGATAGATAGATAGATAGATAGTAGTTAGAGATAGATATAGCTAGATATTGAGATATACAGACACAAACAGAGAAATATTGAGAAAGACTGACATATATAGATAGATATTAATGAATAGAGATTGATAGATATGTAGATAGATTGATAGAGGTGTGTATATATATATATATATATATATCTGCGCATATGGATACACTTCTATACGAGCATATGTACATATATGCATATATCTATATATATGCATATGTGTATATATGTCCATATATCTATACACATGCATGTTTGCGAGCATAAGTATGTACGCAGAAATATATTCACTTTGTTTTTTTTCTTTTGTTTTTTGTTTTTTTATCGCTTTTCCTTCTGTTTCTCCATAAATAATGCTTATTAATATATTTTCCTTTTGGGTGCGCAGGTTGTGAAGATTCAGAAACATTGCTCGCTATTTATATACAAATTGTCTTAAAGCATGTTTGAAAATATCTGTTTATTATAGTACGAGTCTATGAAAGAATTCGATTCTTCCTAAGTCGAAGTATTTAACCGTTATGAGAATAGAAAACAAAATATGGAATGGAAATAAAGCATAATTTAATAAATTTTTAAAATAGTACAATAGAAATAAAATTACACACAAGCACACACACACACTTGTGTGTATATATTTATATACACGTAATCTGTTTGGAAAGAGCAAAATTGGGGAACGGTGGGGCGCGTGTTTATCAATAAATGTTGGTAAATAGTAATTGTGAGGAGATTATTATTATTATTGCTACTACTACTACTACTACTAAGGCAGTGAGCTGGCAGAATCGTTAGCACGCCGGGCGAAATGCTTAGCGGTATTTTGTCTGCCGTTACGTTCTGAGTTCAAATTCCGCTGAGGTCGACTTTGCCTTTCATCCCTTCGGGGTCGATAAACTGAGAAGTCCCTTCCGCAAAATGTCAGGTCTTGTGCCTATAATAGAAAGGATTATTATTATTGTTGTTGTTGTTGTTGTTGTTGCCTTTGCACAGCTTCTAACGCTGGAGATGTACTACAGTGTCAGCTGTTCCTTACCAGTGAACTAAGGTAACACCTCGTATTTTTCGAGCACCTTCCGGAGTATTCGAGCGGTTCCAAGCAGTGCTGTTTTCTGCAAGTGCTCCACCCTTATTGCAGCCCCTATTTGTTTCATGTACTTTTCGAGATTTTTGCTCACTGTTCCCAGGTCTCCGACAATCATTGGTACCACTACCACCTTTTTCATCGACCACAACTGCTTTATCTCCCAACCTAACCTGTCATATCTATCGACTTTTCTTTCTTCCTTATCGCCTACCTTGTTGTCAGCTGGGTATGCTATGTCTATGATCCAGCATAGTTTGTTTTCTTTCTCCATATGTCTGGCTTCCTATTCTCAATCTCATGGTCACACTGAATCATAAAATCCCAAAGGATCTTTGCATTTCTACGCACCAACACCAGTTACCATGCGTGTACAAACAGACACGAAAAACTCGCCGATATATATATATATATATATATATATATATATATATGACAGGCTTCTTTCAGTTTCTGCCTACCAAATCCACTCACAAGTCATTGGTCGGTCCGAAGCTGTAGTACAAAAGACACTTGCCCAAGAAACATGTAATTAGGAAGCAAGCTTCTTACCACAAAGCTACACACATTTATATTTGTATGTATGGGTCTGTGTGTATGTGTGTGTGTGCATGTATATCTCTCGCCCTTTCTCTTTGTTTCAGCATTTATTTATATACGCATACATCTTCTGTCTCTCTTCTCTCTCTCTATGTGTGCATACATATATATACTGTGTGTGTGTGTGTGTGTGTGTGTGTGTGTGTGTATGTATGTATGTATGTATGTATGCATCGCTTGTGTATAGGTGTGTCTACATGAGAAAAACCAACGAAATCTCATCGATAAGATTTGTCTACGTTCACCCTGTTATTTTCCGCCATCTTGGTAATGATGTCACCGTAAATTGTAATCTACGGACACCATTTTGTTTGGCTGCCTACTATTTTACAGAACTGTCATCTAAACATGGTCTTTAGACAGCGCTTCTATTGTTTTGGACCCACCCCTGACTAACCAACCGACCAACCAGGAAGCCAACCTACTTCTGAAGCTAGCGCCGGAATTCCCCCTCCTCCTTTGTGAAAGTGTGTAAAAATGTTTGTGTACAGCCATGTTTGTCAATGTCTTTATGTATGTGTTCATATATGTGCTATATGTGTGTATGCGTGTGTGTTTATGTGTGTGTGTGTTTATGTATGTGTGTGTATATGTATGTGTGTGTATATGTATGTGTATGTGTGTGTATATGTATGTGTGTATATGTATGTGTGTGTATATGTATGTGTGTATATGTATGTGTGTGTATATGAATGTGTGTGTGTATGTATGTATGTGTGTGTATGTATGTATGTGTGTGTATGTATGTATGTGTGTATATGTATGTATGTGTGTATATGTATGTATGAGTGTGTATATACGTATGTATTTGTATACATATATGTGTAGTGTATATATATGTATTTGTGTGTGTGTGTATATATATATATATATATATATTTGTGTG
>NC_069004.1:5872899-5875364 GCF_001194135.2 Octopus bimaculoides | reverse complement strand
TCACTGAAATTTTGATATACCATTCTTGTAAGGCTGCGAGCTGGCAGAATCGTTAGCACACCTTGGAACATCCTTAGCGGGATTTCATCTGTCTTTACGTTTTGAGTTCAAATTCCACCGTGGTCGACTTTGCCTTTCATCCTTTCAGAATCAATAAAATAAGTACCAGTTGAGCACTGGGGTCGTTGTGATCGAGTTAGGCTCTTCCCTGAAATTGCTGGTCTCGTGTCGAAATTTGAAAGCAGTAAGGCGGCAGGCAAGCTAGCAGAATCGTTAACGCGCCGGGCGAAATGCTTAGCGGCATTTCATCTGTCTTTACGTTCTGAGTTCAATTTTCGTCGAGGTCGATAAAATGAGGACCAGTTGAGCACTGAAGTCAATATAATTAAATTACCCTCTCACCCGATCTTGCAGGCTTTGTGCCAAAATTTGAAGCAAATATTTCATTACTATAAGGCAAAGAATCATTAGCACGCCGGACAGGATACTTAGCGGCATTTCGTCCGCAATATATCATTACAATCTAATAATCTGACCTGCCAACTTCTTTTGAATTCTAAATTGAAGGAAACGGCTATAAACACAACGCTTTAAACACTGTTTGTCACAGTTTCGTCCTGGTGGCCAATTACTTGACAGAGATAGAAATTGAAACCGTGCCTCACCCTCCCTATAGTCTAAACTTTACACCCTGTGATTTTTGATTGTTCCTGGCTATTGTAGTTGTTGCGTTACGGACAGACTTCTGCCGCATTGTTCCCTAAGAGTTATGCAACACATTCGACTTTCAAAGTCATCTTGAACTTTGGTACAAATAATGCGCCTGTTAACAACATTACCAGGAATTCAGGAAGCGGACAAGTTCTTAATAGACAGCAAAAGACTGTTTGAGATGAATACTTAATGGCTCTCGAGAGACCTCGAAGGGCACCACACTGTTCATCGCATGACCTGTTTGAATACATATATATGCCTATGGACTGTAGATAAAATCTGCACTTGCTTCAAATCGGTATTGGTTTTGACCAAATTTGCCTATAACTGTCTACAGACATAAATCAATATTTTTGGAAACCAGCTGTCTTGTCATTTTTACTAAAACAATATAAAAAAAATATTAAAAAAAAAAGTCACTTGTTGAAATGAGGAAATTTTCCTTCCAGCAGTAATGGCGCCATGAATCTAGTTTCCATAAGTCGTTAACACAGAAAATAAACTGATATCGAAGATTATCCTTTACTTGAAACGCTATTAACTAATTCGAAAGTGACTGTACAAAACTAGTGATGTTAGGCTCGACAGCATCAAGAGATTTTCTGGGAATGTTTCTTGCTACAAAATCAATAGATACTATGCTGTATCAGAAAGAAATAGTTCAAGATCCTGCAGAATTCTTTAAAAATTCACTGGAACCTTCTAGTCTAATGCCACACACTTAGGGCATGTCTTGAGCTTCAGCTCTTGGACTCATAAACCCTCCAAAGGTTGAATGTCGTATACATTTATTGCAATCCTAGGGTTCTATGTCAGATGATATATATATATATATATATATAAGGAGCACTCCGTCGGTTACGACGATGAGGGTCCCAGCTGATACGATCAACGGAACAGCTTTCTCGTGAAATTAACGTGCAAATGGCTGAGCAGTCCACAGATTAATGTACCCTTAACGTATTAAGGCGACGAGCTGGCAGAATCGTTAACACGCTGGATGGAATGCGTAGCGGTATTTCGCCCGTCGCTACGTTCTGGGTTCAATTTCCACCGGGGGTCGACTTTGCCTTTCATCCTTTCAAAGTCGATAAGTTAAGTACCAGTGAAACACTGGGGCCAATGTAATCGACTAGTCCCAAATTTGAGGTCTTGTGCCTCAGGAAGAAAGGATTATTATTATCATTATTATTATTATTATTATTATTATAGCATTTATGCGTTCGAAGTTTGGTGTCTGCAAGTCCGAGTTCCGAGCGTGTTGTTAACCTACTCAAATCGATATCTATTTTATAGCCGTGTAGTATGTAATCTCCTGATCGGTACAGATCGATATGGAACGGCGAACCTGATGTAGAGCAAGAACACATTCCTGCAGTGTCAGGCTTAAGAAATACCTTGGTGGAATGAGATGGAGAAGAAGGGGGGAGAGAGAGAGGAAAGGAAAAGAAGCGAGAGAGGAAGAAATGCTCCAAGGATTTGCTACAAAATTTTATTGGTAATCTAGTAAGGCAAGAATTTGTGTGCGCCTGAGATTATGAAGGTGTGTGTGTGTGTGTGTGTGTGTGTGTGTGTGTGCATATATGTGTGTGTGCATATATGTGTGTGTGTGCATATATGTGTGTGTGCATATATGTGTGTGTGTGTGCATATATGTGTGTGTGTGTGCATATATGTGTGTGTGTGTGCATATATGTGTGTGTGTGTGCATATGTGTGTGTGTGTGCATATATGTGTGTGTGTATATTATG
>NC_069004.1:5867246-5868135 GCF_001194135.2 Octopus bimaculoides | reverse complement strand
AATCAACTAGTTCCTTCCCCAAAATTTCGGGCCTTGTACCTATAGTAGAAAGGATTATTACTATCATTATTGTTATTATTGTTATTATTGTTATTATTATTATTATTGTTATTATTATTATTATTGTTATTATTATTATTATTGTTATTATTATTATTATTATTATTATTATACAAGGCGGTGAGCTAGCAGAATTGAAATTCTACCAGAACACCTGATGAAGGCTGGAGAGTACATCAGCCGAAACTTTGTGGTAATAACAAACAAGGTGAGGACATCTATCCGTCCACTGTAAATAATGTACATAGTCCTCATCTCAAAAATATAGGATAGTATTGAAATAATTTTTATTACAAAATGAAAATGAAGTTTGGTTCGCTTCGTCATTTGTTACGCAAATTTTCACACTTTAGCATTTTTAGAAAGTCTTGCAGATTTTCTTTGACCCTTGGTATTTTTATCATCTGTAGCATCTGGTTTACGGAGTTACTTCCACCCAAACACCATCCGACACACATACACACTTCAGAAACAAAGTTCGAGGCCGTTATAGCGTAAGAGACTACGAAGAAAGAAAACTAAAGGGGGCCTACAAATTCGAAAGATTTCAATTGACAAGGTTTAAAGGACTGAATACCTTAGACCAAAGGAAAATAAAACGGTGGTAATGAGTTCCAGAGAGCAGACTTTGGGGGCAGAGAAGCTACAACAGTAAAAGGACACGTGACTAATAAGATCAACAGAGTCACGACGCCAAGAATTCTGGCTCTGCCGTTGTTTGATCTTGGTTCGTTGATACATAACCTGTTGGTCATATCCTGAAATTGGTCAATGGACGCTCCGCTTGCAGGCGCCTCATTGTCTATACATAATTTTTTCATATATATAT
>NC_069004.1:5864881-5866342 GCF_001194135.2 Octopus bimaculoides | reverse complement strand
AATATATATATATATATATATATATATATATATATATATCTAGAATATTTATATATATATATATATATATATAGAATATTCATTGTAGTGTCTCCGTGTGTATTTCTAATGATGTGCCTGGTAGCAGACATTGTGTTTGATCGTGGGCGTTCGGCGGCTGTATCGTAATGATGCTGGTGATGCTGGTGATTGTCATCGTGATAGCTATGATAGTTAGAATAACTTGTGGATAATAATGATAATACCAGTGGTAGCGGTGGCGATGGTATATTTGTGCTGGTCGTGCGAATAGCAAGTGTTTCGTTTTACTTGTAGGCATGATATTGTAAAAGGTATAACCCACAAGGACGGACAAAGACTGGTACTTAAAATTGCATGCGTCTGTCTGTTTTAATATTTAGAAGACAAGTTGTTTGTTTAACAACATTTTTTTTAGAATAGTTTGATGTTAGAGATTTTGGTAGCGTGCGTATTTTGCATTTGGTGTTTGGTGGTATTTGAGCTAAGTTGTGGGATGTGTAGTAAAATCTTTGAGTGAGATGGTGTTTAAGGTGACGTGTGATATTTGAATGTGGATGGGAGGCGTATTTTACTCTAAGCTTAGGAAGGAGTTGACTACTGGTATAGTTACTTGAACGGTCTGACCGCCAACGAATTCAAACTGCATCATAGCTAACGCTTACACTCATTCAGAAACATTAACAAAAGTTCACTTTCTAACTACTTAACTACATATCGAATATTAGAATCTACAACTTCCCTCACTCCATTACACGAAAAATTACTGACGAAGCTAGATCATACAAACTAGCTTCCAAATTAATGTTCTGTCTGTAAATCTGAGAAGAGACATCCTCTTCAGAATTCAAAACACCCGAAAACATAAAATTTAGCTAATCTCATTTTTCAGGTATATGAGCTCTTATCAAAAAATTCAATTACTCATATTCGTTTCTGTTCATCCTTATCACTGCTTTTTGAACCAACAACATAAACAATCGTTCACAAAAACAATTATACGTATAGGAAGTTATCTGTGTATGTATCTGTCTGTTAGTATGTGTGAGTGCGTGCGCGCGCTATGTGTGTGCTTTCGTTTATGTATGTGTAATATATATATATATATATATATATATATATATATATATATATATATATATATATATATATATATATATATATATATGTATGTATATATGCATGCACACATAGAGCGCATGCCTGTGCACATGTATCATATGTGTACATAACATGTATATATATATATATGGTAGCTGCATTTCGTGTTTGAGTGTGTGTGTGTGTGTGTGTATTTATATTCAAGCACTAAGTGCAACTACGATATATGTGTGTGTGTGTGTGTGTATAGTACTTATCTATATACTTGTATGTGTGTGTGTTTGTATGCATATCTACGTACATGAAGAGAGGCATCTTTCTCTCTCTTATATATATATATAT
>NC_069004.1:5862129-5864467 GCF_001194135.2 Octopus bimaculoides | reverse complement strand
TATATATATATATATATATATATTTATATATATATATATATATATATATATATATTTGTGTGTGTATAAAAGTTGGCAGAACTATCGTTTCGATCTCATTTCGTCATGGGGTGGTCCATTTTGATTGAAGCGAAATGCACAAGAAATGTGTGTGTGTGTAAGCAAGCGTACATACGATATATAAATATATATACATATATGCGTATATATACATACATGTAGATATAATATATACATATATATTCACATATATATATACATATATACACACATATATATGCATGTATATATGCATATACTATATATATGTATATGGTGGGAGATGTTTTGCCTGATTGTGTATGTAAGAGGTCAGAGTATAGCTTTCTGGTGCAAAGAATTAAGTAGTGCTGGAATTGTGCGGATATATATATATATATGATGTATGCAGTCGGCGTGGCTGATTTAATGTGTATGAGGACGCGAAGCAGTTCTCTTGTGCACAAACATAACTACTAAAATCTGGTAATGAAAAGATTTGGTGACTTACGCAACAGTGAAGTGAACGAGAGCGAAAGAGAGCGAGGAAGAACATGACTGTGTGTGTGTGTGTGTGTGTGTGTAAAGTGCGAACAAAAGGATTTGTCTAGCATGATTAAAGATAAGAGAGGAATTAGAACAGTCGACCAGACTGAACATTTTGACGAAAGATTCGATAAAGGATCGATATACTTACCTCACTGATCACAAGTTTCATTGGAAATGGTGTGGTGCTGAGAAATGCGTACCTTTTGTAGTGTTCGTCTGCCTCGCAGTCTATTTGTCTCTCTACCGACCTATCTATTCATTTACCTACCTACTATCTCTCTATTCACCGATTTATTCACCTATCTATCTATCTATCTACGTATCTACTTATCCGTCTATCTCTCTGTCTATCAACCTGTCTATTTATCTATCTACCTATCTATTTATCCGTCTATCTATCTATCTATATATATATATCTGTATCTATCTGTCTGTCTAACTACTTGCCTGTTTGTCTATGTCTCTAATTATCTACCTATCTGTCTTTCTATCTACCTATATATCTATTTAGCTGTCTGTCTATCTATCTATCTAGCTATCTATCTGTCTGTCTGTGTGTCTTATTAGGACTGTGCATTTCGTACCTTTATAGTGTACTTATCTGTGTGTCTATCTTTCATATTTATCCGTTTGTATAAATGTATGTACTTTTCTGTTTTTAATCATTCAAATTCTTCCTCTAAGGAAGAAGCTGATTTCTAACAAAGATACAAAGCTCCGTCTTGGAATGTAGATAACGAAAGCAATGTCACATTGTATGTATGTGTGTGATTATTCAGTTCATTTCAAGATTTCTTGCCAATAGAGAAAGAGCCGGTTTCTAACCTAGATCCAAGGCTCCTTCGTTGGAATTTCGAATCCTCGCTACATACTCTACGAAGTAAAAGTACAGTATTAAATAGTCCTATTTTTGAATGTGTACATTTGTAAATTGTAATATCATGGGGTCGTGTATTGTGTATTTATTCTCAAAATATCTGTTATTAAAGAGATGGTTTCTGTTTCTTGTACCCACATTCCGGTTATCTCTATTCCAAATATTTATATTTAAGAACTTTGTCCCATTGTGCGGCACCTTGGACAACATTTTCTGCATACAATAGATTCGGGCCAACCAATTACTAGTGAATTTGGTGAATGGAAACTGTGTGGAAGCCTGTCGTATATCTATATATGTTTATATTTTTAACTCCCACTGCTTGACAATCGGTGTTGCTTTGTTTACGTCCCAATAACTCCGCTTGCCGATTTACGCGAAACTTGTTTCATTCCGGCAGTATTAACATTTCAGGGTAAACTTAGTTCGTAGTATTTTCCCATTATGCGCCAGTTTGGCAGAGTAACATTGCAAGCAAGCAAGATTCAATCTGACTTTTAATATAGATATATATATATAGGTATGAATTTTCTATAAATATATTATTCCCTGTGTATTTGTGTCCCCTACCAACGCTTGACAACCTGTGTTGGTGGGTTTACGTCCACGTATTTTAACAGTTCGGTAAAAAGATCGATCGCATCAATACCAAGTTTTAAAAGAATTAAAAAAATAAGTACTAGGGTCGATTTGTTCGACAGATATTCTTCAAAGCGGTGCCCCAGCATGGCCGCAGTCTAATGACTGAAACAAATAAATGATAAAAGCAACAAATATATATATATATGGCAAATTTAATGCAACAAACTTTTTGAAAGAAACTTGATGTCATTTATTTTAGTTCAGCTCCAGCTGTCAGTAAAGAAGTAAGGTGGGTGGTGTCCGAGTTGTGTA
>NC_069004.1:5861289-5862067 GCF_001194135.2 Octopus bimaculoides | reverse complement strand
GAGAGAGAAATAGACAGAACATCTATATATGTTTGTGCGCATGTGTGAATATGTATCTATATTTACTTTATATATTATCGCCATTTTTTTTCTTTTTAAATAACGCAATAAGAATATTTAGTAATTTTCAAATTTTCTTTTTTTTTTCCTATTTTATGCACCAAGTGTTATGTTTTTCTTTTTTCTTCCTAAAATCCAGTTTGAAAGAATTCTTGTATTTATAATTTTTCGTTGTGTGTGCGTGTGTGATGGATTAGTGAGGGGGGGATCTCTCCCCTCTGGGTGAATCTTTACCGCTGTTACGTATAATTATTTCCACCAGCACCATCTCTTTTTCCTATAACCACGTACCAAAACTAAAGCAAAATATTTCGCTGTTGTTGTTTTATTAATCGTTAGCAAGGATTTCTTCTTCATTTCATGTATTTATCGATTTATTTATTTACGTATTTTAAGGTAACAAATGGAGCAGCAAGGTGGAAAATCTTTGTGCAGCCTAAATAGAAAAAAATAATAATAAAAATGTGATATTTAATCCAAAATCTATTGAGGATTTCGTAAATGTATGAAAGGTGTGGTGGTGGTAGTGGTGGTGGTAGGATGAGGAGGAGGAATGTGGTTGTTCCTTTCTTTCTTTCTCCATCCCCCCTTCCGACATACTCTGATATCCTCCTGTTTTTCCTTTCTTACGTTTTTTTTTTCTTTTCCATCACCTTCAGAAAACTTTCGAGCGTATGAAAAGAATTATTAAATCGAAATTTCTTCCAACCTTGTGATA
>NC_069004.1:5859678-5860754 GCF_001194135.2 Octopus bimaculoides | reverse complement strand
AAATGTTGAGCTTCAGCACGCAATAAGCCATTTTCTTCACTTCGCCTGAAAATATCCTCCAAGATACTACGAATTCTCAACCTCCACCCCACCTTTAACGATATATATATGTGTGTGTGTGTCTAAATCTTCATCTTTCTTACATTCTCTATCTCTTTTTCTTTCTCTCCCTCTGTCATTTTCTTTATTCTCCCAAACTGGCTTATACCTAGAATCATACCTTATCGTTAATTAGCTCCGGGTCAGTTCGGAAGAAAGGGATGCAGAACCTTCATGTTTTCAAACAGCTCTTTGACGTAACCCCCCCCCCACACACACACATATATATGTGTGAGTGTGAGTGTGAGAGAGAGAGAGAGGTGGTTCTTTGCCCTACACTGACATACGTATGATGGGAGTGCTTGGCTTAATGGTTAGGATGTTACTCATGATCGAGAGGTTGTGGTTTCAATTCTTGGACCGGGTGGTGCGTCGTGTCCTTGAGCAAAACACTTCATCACATTCCTCTGCGATCACTTAAACACCCGACGTGTTCTACATCATACACCAGGCATTGTCGATTCTATGGAGGGACTGAACTGAAATCCATGTACGTGGGAAACAAAATCCTTACCACACTGCCATGCCGGCACTTCTACAAGATTTTTTTTTAAATACGTTCGTGTGTGTGTTTGTATAGGTGTATATATGTGTGTGTGTGAGTGCGTACGTGTGTGATTAGGTGTGTGTGTGTGTGTATCTGTTTAGGTGAGTGTAATTAGTTGTGCAGACGTGTGTGTGTGTATATATGTGTATATATATATATATATATGTGTGTGTGTATATATGTGTGTATATATATATATATGTGTGTGTATATATGTGTGTATATATATATATATATATGTGTATATATGTGTGTATATATATATATGTGTATATATGTGTATATACATATATGCGTATATATGTGCATATATATATGTGTGTATATATGTGTATATATATATATATGTGTGTATATATGTGTGTATATATGTGTATATATGTGTGTATATATGTGTATATATATATGTATATATGTGTATATATATATA
>NC_069004.1:5853937-5856461 GCF_001194135.2 Octopus bimaculoides | reverse complement strand
TGTGTGTGCACATGAATGCTTGTATATAAATGTATATATGCATGTTTGTGTGTGTGTGTGTGTGTGTGTATATATATGTATATGCATGTGTGTACGTGTGTTTGTATGTGAATATATATATGCATGTGTATGTCTGTATGTATATATATAGGCATGTGTGTATGTATATATGTATATATATATGCATGTGTGTATATATGATTGTATATATGTATATATACATGAGTATGTGTGTATGCATGTGTTTATGTGTATATATATACGTATGCGTATTTATGTGTATGTGTTTATGCATGTATATATGTGTGTGTTTATGCATATATATGTATATGTGCGTTTATGCATGCATATATGTGTATCTATCTGCCCACCAAATTTCGGGCCTTGTGCCCAGAGTGGAAAAGATTACCGTTTGTGAGTTGGCGGAATCGTTAGATCATTGGAAGAAACGTTTAATGTATTTCTTTGAACTCTTTAGGTTCCGAGTTCCAATCGCACCAAAATCAACTTTGCTATTCATCCTTCGGGGGTTGATAAAAGGCAATTCAAGCACCGGTGTCCATTAATCGACTTGTTCCCTCGCCCAAAATTTGAAACTATTAGGGCGTTGAGTTGGCAGCAACGTTAGTATGCCGGACAAAATGCTTGGCGGTATTTCGTCCGTTTTTACGTTCTGAGTTCAAATTCCTCCGAAGTCGACTTTGCTTTTATTCTTTTGGAGTCGCTAAAATAAGTACCAGTCGGTGTGATAAACTTACTCCATCCTCTTAAGTTTCAGGTCTTGTACCCATAATCTTGTCTACTATAGGCAAAAGGTTATAAATTCCAAAACTTAACTAGGGCCAGATTTAGCTGTGTAGTTAGCTTACTAGGTTTAAAGGATTGGGGTCGATTCATTTGACTAAAAATTTTCCAAGGTGGTGCCCCAGAATGGGCTGGAACGAGTAAAGGAAATAAGATAAAAGTAGATTGTTTTTCTTGAGTCTTAGCCATGGACAGAAAGGGGAAGCCCCCCCCCCCATATAGCATTTTTGTAGAGTTCCTGCTTTTAGGAATTTGTTCAGAAAAGCTCTACGCGACACCTTGGCCAAGTATCTTCTACTATAAAACCCCGGGTGGACCAATGCCTTGTGAGTGAATTGGGTAATCGGAAACTGCGAGGAAACCCATCGTATACGTACTTATATATCTGCATGTGTGTATGTGCGCGTGCGCTTAAGAAGCTCGTTTTGAAACTACGAGGTCTTGGGGTCCTTTTCTACGCGGCACCTTGGGCCACGGCTGTCGCTAAGCCCCTGCAACCCCTGCGGTCACAGGGGGCCTCGCCGTTGAGGTTCCCCATGTTAAAATCAAAGTATGTAGATGAGCCATCTATTTACTTTGGTTAAGATGTTGAAAAAGAAATAAACTATCTATGTTAACTGAAAACCTGCAAAAGTTCTTGTAAAAATATTACTTTGTACCACGAACGTCCTTATCTAAATAAGCTTTTTATATTCTGGTCCTTATTACTCACATATCTGGAAGTAAAACTTCCAGATATATGAGTAACCTGAAATATTGAACTTCAGATAGAATAAAGTAAAATATAGCTATGAATAAAAGGTGCGTATATTATGAATTTTGATTGAAGGCCACGAAACTAAAAGTTGCAGGGGGCTCTCTAAAAGTCACGCGACGCGCCTGCCTTGGGCAAATATTTTCTGCAATAAACCTCAGGCTGACTAATGCCTTGTGAGTAAATTTGTAGATGGAAACTGTGTGGAAGCTTGTCGTATACATATACGTGTTTGTGTCTTTGTGTTGTTCCTCACCATCGTTTGGTGACTTGAGTTTGTTTGTTTACGTCCACGTAACTTAACGGTTCGGCCAAACACCAATAAAATAACAGACTCGCAAAATCGCGTATTGGGGTTGCGTTGTTCGACGAAACCCTTCAGTGGGTTGCTCCAGCATGGCTGCAGTCCTATGACTGAAACAAGTGAAAGGTAATTTCTTGTTTTAACTGGATTTTCTGTTGATATTCTTTCTCAAATCTCACATGATTTGATTTATTATTCTTATTGACAAAAACCCAAAACTAATTATTGATCTGAAAATATTTTGTTTTGCAAAGTGTTTTGGTATGAAATCGTGTTGAAACAAGTGTTGTATATTGGGAGGGTCAGTATGCCAAAAATAAACACACGCACAGATTTTATTTCAGTTCTTTTATTATTATTATTATTATTATTATTATTATTATTATTCAACTGGTTAATCATTTAGCCAGTTAACTGATTGATTGTTTGATTAAATGATCCATCAATCAGTTAACCTAGGTTTTGCAGCATCTTTTCGTCGCCATTTGTGACGACATACTTTCTCTTTCTCTCTCTCTCTTTCTCTCTCTCTTTCTTTCTTTCTCTCTCTCTCTTTCTCTCTCTCTTTCTTTCTTTCTCTCTCTCTCTCTCTTTCTCTCTCTCTCTCTCTCTTTCTCTCTCTCTCTCTCTCTTTCTCTCTCTCTTTCTCTCTCTCTCTCTCT
>NC_069004.1:5848792-5853741 GCF_001194135.2 Octopus bimaculoides | reverse complement strand
ATATATCCCTCTCTCTGATAGTGTCGAAACATATTTTATTGTATTTGGGAGGGCCATTATGCCAGTGATGTACATACGCACTGGTTCTTTTTCACTTCGTTTATTGTTATTATTAAGCAAGTTAACCATTTAGCATTTTAGTTAATCGATTGTCTGATTAATTCATCTGTCAACCAATCAGTCAGCTGGGTTTCTTAAATCTCATCGATGATTCCAATCTTGAAAACAAGGAAGAATTTGGCAAAATAACTCATTATTAAGCTGGGGGTTAGGATATAAACTGACACGCAATTTTGATAGAACGCTTTAATTTGGTTTTTGTATTTGGCTTGTAAGATTCTTGATCAGAAATTCTGTATTGGAACTTTTTTTTTGGGTTGGTAGGGTCATTAAGCCAATAATAAACACACGCACTGGTTATATTTCACACCTTAACTTCATTATAAAAACCGTACGTCAGACTTGCTATGTTTTTCCACCCACCTCTATTTTCTCTTTTCTTTCTCCTTTCTCTACTAACATTTTTTACCTTTTCCATTCTTCCTCGTAGCGGGGTCCCCCCTCACTTCATATTTATCTATCTCCTTTTTTTTTCCTGTGATATTCATTCACCCTTATTTTAATTTTCTAATTCTTCATTCTATTTCCTATTTTAATCACTCACGTGATCACAATATCTCACGTGTGACAAAGTCTATCTTGCTCTTTGCATTTTCCTATTTGTACCTACGATTTTCACCATCCGATTTACATATATCTAATTTTTAATCTTTATTTGACTCTCCTTAATGTTGATATAATTTTCCGTTACGGTCAATCGCTTTTACGCAACAAATTACTCTCATTTTAAAAAGTAACTGCCCAATCAGCTTTCGCTATTTATTCGATAATTTGGTAATCATGAATACTTATAAATTACAGTACTGTTCTGAATACTCACGACTGCCTGATGACCGGTTATGAGAAACTCTGAGCAACAATTTTCGAAGTTTTTTCCAGTTTCAGTAATATCAATGTATCTCCTCTTCTATTTTTAATTATCTAAATCCTTCCTCTTAGGGAAGGAGCTGGTTTCTACCAATTATACAAAACTCCATCATGAATATGTAGATAACGAAAATAATGTTACATTTTAATCTTGAGAAAACTTTTGCATAGTTTCACTGTTCTGCTTGCACATTGTATTTGCAATGTGTGAGTCGGTTGGTTTGTTTTTCTGATAATCCAAGCTTATCAAGACTGTCACTTAAGCAAACAAAGTACACCAATTGTTATTGGCTTGAAAGTAAATTTGTAATCTGGATATAGAAGCTGGAGATCTCGAAGCAGTTGTCCAACGTTATTTTCTTTCTCTTTGTGTGCGTAACTTAACTATTTCTCTGCAGATTGAAAAAAAAAATGAAGAGCTTTAATCGATTTTGGAAACTTAATAGGTTCTTGTTAGAGGTGCCTATATTGTTTTGTGTGTGTGTGTGTGTGTGTAACAGGTTAACTTAGCTCCTCGTGTTACTTGAACCTCACTGCAAACCCATGAGCAAAGTTGTTGCAGTACTACATTGTCTTGTGTAGCGACTTTTCACTTTTTAAGTTTCTCATTTTCTCTCTTTTTTTCGCGTTGCGTGGTGATCTCGTTGGAGGAACTCTCACAGTATCGTTTTCTCCAGGAGGGCAAAATGGTTGAGCGAGAGAAGAGTAACATCTGAAAGGAAAACTGACGTGATACTGGAATTGTCCGAAAAGTGGCCAATATCTTTTACAGCGCAGAATTGTTATACATAAAGTTTGACTCAGCTCCACATAAATTAGTTTCGTATGTACGTCTATCAAGCATCTGTCGAAATGGATGTGTCCTACGCACCTAGGAACCTTTATGCGGGGCAAATAATAAAGATCTTACGCTCGTTCGTGTTTTATCACTTTAGTGTTAATTGTTTTTTCTCTCTGAAGACAAACAACCGAAACGTAATATTTCTGTTCCTTGTCACAGCATGACCCATTTCACGTGTAGCATTGCATTCCTAGGTAAAGTAAAATAATACAAATATCCTTTTTTATAACAATGGGACGTGAAATGAGGAAAATTTGGCTGTGATATCTAGTAGACCGAGTTGCTGCTCGGTCTTCGTTGCTTGCACAAAAAAAATTTAATTCAGAAACCTGCTTTGCAATCGTGTTTTCGGATTCTGTATCATAGCGTGGTATCTTGGGCAGGTGTCTTCTACTATAGCGCTGGGCCAAAGAAAAACTGCGTATATGGATGAATAGATGTGTGTTTCTATGTATGTTTGTTTGTCTCCTCCACCGTTTGATAACCGATGTTGTTTTGCTTACGTCCCCGTAATCTTGTAGTTTGGGAAAACAAAATCTAAAAGCAATCTAGAGAATAAGTACCAGACTTTAAGAAACAAGCCCTGCGATTGATTTCTTTTAACAAGCCATTGTGCCCCAGTATGACTATAGTTCAGTGACTAACAAAATAGAAAATTAAATTCAGAGGGTTTCTGCCAACTCGCCGCTTTAAGATTTGCTCATAATAGGCTGCTCTAAGACGGCAGAGCCGTTACCGTTTTGTACAAAATGCTGAGCGGCATTTCTTCCGGGTCTTCATATTTCTGAGTTCAAATTCCGCGGAGGTTGACACTGCCTGCCTTTCATCTCTATCAAGATCGATAAAATAAATAGCAGTTAATCCCTGGAATCGCTGTAATCGATTTATCGCCTCGTGTCAGACTTTGAAACCAATAATATGGCTTAACGTGCTAAGCTCAAATGTCCCCGTACGCATGTCCGCCACTGCGTGCACAGGCAGATAAGTCTCCGTACGCGCGTCCGATGGCAGGTATGGCCCCTTAACGTGCTGAGCTCAAATTCCACCGAGGTCAACTTACCCTTTCATCCTCTCGTGATCGATAAATACCAGACTAATACTGAGATCGATGTAATCGACTACCCCGTCCCCTCCACAATTTACTTCAGTAAACTTGCTGGCCTTGTGCCAAAATTTGAAATCATTACCCATCAAGTAGGTTTTGAAGATGTGAAAAAGGATGTACATCATTTGATAAGCAAATATTTACTGCTCCCATTCTTTAATTTTATACTGACTTTTGAATATTTTTATCCCATTTTTTTTTGTGCGGGGTATAAAGAAAGATATAATAATATTAATAATCCTTTCCACTAGAAGCACAATGCCGGCAATTTAAGGAGAAGGGTTAAAATCGATCACATCAAACCCAGTGCTTAAGTTATCGATTCCAAAAGAATTTGAACTCAGAACGCAAAGACGGCCGTTGCTAAATATTTTGCTTCGCATTCAACGAGTCTCCCAGCTTGCCCCGTTGACATGAATAATAGGGGTTTCACATTTTAGCACAAGGCCAGCAAATTCGGAGGAGGGAGTAAACTCAATTGGTAGTTATTTTATCGACCCCCGAAAGAATAAAAAGCAAAGTCGGCCTCAATGGAATTTGAACTGAGAACGTAAAGACGGACGAAATGCCGCTTAGCACTTCATCCGGCGTGCTAACGATTTTGCCAGCTCGCTTCCCCAGTTTTTAATAATAATGTCATCTATTTTGAGCGCTAATTAATTACTTCATATATATATATATTGATTACTAATTTTATTGATAATTTGTATTTGTCCGTTTCCTGCAAAATGTGCTTCTCTTAATGAGTTCCAGCGGATACGAATAAAAATATTTTTTTCTTTATTTTTAAAACTATACACATATTAACGAGCAGAAACCTCCCAAGTTACGAATATTTTTATGCTCGTTAAACACCGTTAAATTAGTTAATTAATCGGTATAGAAGTTCAACATCAAAGATGTAATTGACAATGTTTGTGAATCATGGGGAGAAGGAAAAAATAATAAAACTTGCCTCGAGTCATGAATAGCGTTTGGCAGAAACGAACCCATGACCTGCATGGTTAACTTTGAGGAGGAGTTTCTTCCCAAAACTATCCAGCCTATCGAGGACCACATTGTGAAGCGTAGCTTCCAAACAGTGTGCGCACACATACATATATATAACTCTTTGAAATGCTTAGTTTTAGAATGGTAGCAGCTGATGAAAGAAATGTTCTCTATGTGGCCTGTGTTTTCTGTGCTCTGTTTATGATTTGTTTCTCATTTTGTCCACGTTTTTTGTAACGTCCTGTACCCAGATATACATGTAGATGTAGGTATGTACATACATGTACGTATATATGCATATACTCACATATTATTTGTATTATTATATATAAATATATATACACACACACATACACTTTTTCCACGAGAGTTCCGGACCCAGTAATGAACTCATTTGCCTACGGCCAATCAGAGTTCAACTATCAAACTAATTTATGAGCGCATAACAAGCGATGGGCGATAAGGATAAGGTCACTTAGGTAAGGAATGACCATGCTTACTTTCTCTTTTAATAATGCTTGTTCATATTTCAACCATGGCTGTCACTATGTAGTTGTGTTGTTATTGTTGTTTACTTTGTAAAGCAGTAAGGGGAGGGGGTTGCTAACACATCGCCCTCTAACATTTATCCCATCCACATCATTACCATGCAAAACCCACAGGAAAATCCGACACAGCATGGCACTAGTGACATCGCTGAGTGAATCGGAGCAACATGAAATACAGTGTCTTGCACAAGAACACAGCCCGGTCCTGGAATCGAACTCATTAGCCAATGATTGTGAGTTCGACGTTCTAACCGCGGAGCAATGCGCCTTTTCCCCATGTATCGAAGAGATACGAACTTACAAGGTCCATACTTAGACACGCGAGTCCCTATAACACTATATCTTTCAAATGACGTATCTGCCTGCCCATGCACTAGCGGACGCGCGTACGGAGGCATATCTGCCTGCGGACGCGCGTACGGAGGCATATCTGCCTGCGGGCGCGCGTACGGAGGCATATCTGCCTGCGGGCGCGCGT
>NC_069004.1:5842088-5842870 GCF_001194135.2 Octopus bimaculoides | reverse complement strand
CATATCTGCCTGCGGACGCGCGTACGGAGACATATCTGCCTGCGGACGCGCGTACGACGGCATTTATGCCTGCTGAGACGCGTACGGAGACATATCTGCCTGCGGACGCGCGTACGGAGCCATATCTGCCTGCGGACGCGCGTACGGAGTTATATCTTCCTGCTGACGCGCGTACGACGGCATTAATGCCTGCGGAGACGCGTACGGAGACATATCTGCCAGCGCACGCACTAGCAGACGCGCGTACGGAGACATATCTGCCTGCGGACGCGCGTACGGAGACATATCTTCCTGCAGACGCGCGTACGACGGCATTTATGCCTGCGGAGACATATCTGCCAGCGCACGCACTAGCAGACGCACGTACGGAGACATATCTGCCTGCGGACGCGCGTACGGAGACATATCTGCCTGCGGACGCGCGTACGGAGCCATATCTGCCTGCGTACGCGCGTACGGAGACATATCTTCCTGCTGACGCGCGTACGACGCCATTTATGCCTGCCGAGGCGCGTACGGAGACATATCTGCCAGCGCACGCACTAGCAGACGCGCGTACGGAGACATATCTGCCTGCCGACGCGCGTACGGAGTCATATCTTCCTGCTGACGCGCGTACGACGGCATTTATGCCTACCGAGGCGCGTACGGAGAATATCTGCCAGCGCACGCACTAGCAGACGCACGTACGGAGACATATCTGCCTGCGGACGCGCTTTCGGAGACATATATGCCTGCGGACGCGCGTACGGAGTCATATCTTCCTGCTGACGCGCGTACGA
>NC_069004.1:5836111-5839503 GCF_001194135.2 Octopus bimaculoides | reverse complement strand
TATATTTATTTATACATATATCTATATATTTATATATATATAAATAAATATATATTTATCTATATATATATATATATATATATAGATAAATATATATTTATTTATATACATATGTATATATATATAGATAAATATATATTTATTTATATATATATGTCTATATATAGATAAATATATATTTATTTATATAGATAAAGGAACGTGAAGAGAGCAAAGCATAAAGACAGAAAATCACGGTGGTGCTCCAGCATGACCACAGCCACTTGACTGTATATATAAATAATTCTGGTATGGTAGGATCAACAATAAATGTACTCTATCCTGTGAGAAGTAAATATCAATTAATGTACACTATAAATGAGCTACTATTTGTTTCTTGCTGCGGAACCACGTTGTCAGGCAGCTTTTATAACGTACCATGTGTGTGTGTAAGTCTTGTTTCCCTTGGAAGTTTTGAATTGTTTTCTTACTGTTCCATCCATTTCAATTTTGCTCGTCTTCAACGAACTAATATTTTAGATATACACTTTTAATAGCTTCAGTCATTGGGCTGCAACCATTTCGGAACACCGCCTTAGTGGAATTAATCAAAAACCTCGACCTTGGCACTTATTCTATTAGACTCTCTTGCAGAATTGCTAAGTTAACGGAGACATAAAGAAAGCAATCCCAATTGTCAAGCAGTGGGGGACAACCAACACGATGGGTTTTTCACAGTTTCCATCTACCAGGTTCACTAATTCAGAGCCAGCTCTAGAATAAAAGACAATGTGTTGCGCTTTGAAACTGAGTCGAAGCAAGCATTTTGACCACTCAGCTATACTAAATTCTTCCATCTATAGTTTTTCGTTTTGTTTTTTTAATTGGTTTAAGTGTTCCTCTTATTTAGTTCTGGGTCAATTTCGATCAAATGGAAATCCAACCACGACAGTCTTGCTCATAATTTTCTTTCAAACATGTTTTTTAAAAATGTAAAATGATATTTAAAGAAAACTTGTGTACCATTTCTAGCAAAGACAATAACCACGCAACGTTGCTGTTGTTTCGCACCAGATCAACTCAGATTAAGCAAACTATGTTTAAAGACGTTCTAACCATGACCGCCCTCTCTCTCTCTCTCTCTTTTTCTTTTTTTTTTTTCGTTTATGCAGTGGACCCTAGACTACATTGTCCAATATGTACTTTGTTTAATGGTGTGACTTGAGATATTTAGCTGCTGTTTTTAGCAAATTAATCGACCACGTAGGAGTATGGTTATCATTGCAGGTGTAATGTATACAAGCTTGCGGGTTATAACGCATGCAAACAGTGAGACATTTCCAAATACCGTTACCAAATTAAAGACACACATAACAGACAGACATGTGTATGTGTGAGAGAAAGAAAGGGAGAGACAGACAGACAGAGAGAAAGAGACGGTCAGAGATAGAGAGAATTGGTAGAACTAGATGCTTTGTGCATAGCAACCACAAATATTATTTCAAAAACAAAAAAACAAACAAACAGCATGCAAGAGCTTTGTGAATCCCGAATTGGAAAAGAAAAAAAAATTTTATTATTAGTTAAGAGTGTGTGAAAGATACATCGCTAAACTACAGACTAATTAAGATCAATATGCATATACATCCATATATAGATATATAGAAACATATAAATATATATGTACGTATGTTCTACATTAAGAAAAAAAACACTGGCAGGCACACACAAGAGCCAGAGAGACAAACACCAAAACAAACAGGAAATTAGGAATTGTCAATTCACAGAAATGGTTAATAAACATGCAAATAGAATTTTGACTTGTTTTGCTTTTTTTTTTTTGCTTTTTTTGTCACATTATATATCTACATAAGGTTATACATACAGTTATATATACACATGCAAGAAAGTTCGAGTGCAAATCACACCTGTACATATATAAGTGCAAATTACATATATATATACGCACACATATATGTATATATATGCGCACACATATATATGCATATATATATGTATATATATATATATTGGGAAACATTTGATAAAAATTAACAAAAAGCATGACAACGAATACGTTTTTTTTTGTTTTGTTTTTAGTCGCATAATAGTAGTAGTGGTAGTAGCAGCTATAGTAGAATTGGTAACAGAAGTGTTGGTAGTAGTAACAGTAGTAGTAGTAATAATACTAATTAATAATAGTAACAACGACGATGATGACATAAAATGCAATTACAAAAGAAAAAACACCAGAAAAATAGACAAACAGTAGTGCAAAAGCAAAAAAAAAAAAATGTGGAGTGCATGCTTCAGTTGATCCGGGGCAATATTCGTTTGTCAGGCAGAACAGTAGACACGTATGGACCATTATAGGTTTCTATATGCATTTGTGTGTAGGAGATATATATATGCACACATAGATATATATGATGAGCTTGCATATGTGTTTGTGTGTCTATGATTGTATACAAGAGAGGAAAAAATTATATATAGAACTGCAGTTTAATTGCCATTAATAATGAATCGTTAATTAGTAAGGGTTTTGGTTAATTTTTTTTTTTTATTTCCAGCATTTTTCTTTAGTGTGTTTGTCATTTGGTTTTGTCTAAGATTTTATGTGAATGTGTGTGTGTGTGTGTATATATATATATAGTTTCTCGCAAGGAAGCTTCTTTGGAGTAACATCATGGTAGTATTAGTGTCTATGTGTGGATATGGATATATATATATATATATATATATATATATGTATGTATGTATATATATACACACACACACACACACACAGACACCCACACAAAAGTGTACATACATATGTATATAACATTTAAAAAAAACAATGAATGGAAGTATACAGTTTATATACATATATTTGTATGTATGTATGCATGTATGTGTATATAGATTGATAGATAGATATAACACACATACATACATACAAGGCCTTTTCTGATGATTTAGTGTAAAATGTATTCATAATTAAGAAGAGATATGATTTAATATTTGCTCGTTTAATTTTGATTCTTGTTTCATTTCACGTCATCATTCTTCAAAATAAATAATCAAACATAAAAAAAACAATTGTACTAACTACATACAAGGATTTAAAAATAATAATAATAATAAAAACATCAATTTCCAAATAATAATAATAATGACCATACAAGAGACATACAGCTAAGTCATGCATGTGGAGGAAATAATGGCTAATTATTTAGTTGCGAGTGTTAGCATGTGTATGAGAATTACCAGAAAGCCTGGTTATTAGATTATTAAACACAGTAGATCAATAATTTGTAATTTAAAAATAAACAAAATTTCAAACAAAGTTGCAATTTATACATGCCGGTAGTCAGAGGTGAGTGATGTGTGTGGATGTGCATATACATACATATATATATATATATATATAT
>NC_069004.1:5835144-5836101 GCF_001194135.2 Octopus bimaculoides | reverse complement strand
ATATATATATATATATATATATATATATATAACGAGGTTGTGCTTTCCAAAATGGAGTGAAACACCTTTCTCCATGTGATCGGCTGGGAAAATTGTTAAGAAACTAGGATACTTTCCATCTTTTCTTAACGCGAAACCAATGGTAGCCTTAATTCACAAATACAGTGCTGAGCACTCATTTTTATCGTTTGACTATATAGATAGATTGTGTGTATAGTTATGTGAATTTAGTGACTAGTATTTCAATGGATTTCAAACGCTATAGTTTTATACAGCTAGTATTAAGACAAAAAAATTAAATTAAATGTAATTTATAAATGCTCGTATTTGAGGTATATAGTATCTTTCATATATATGTAGCATGTGACTTTTCTGACTAGAATTTCAAGTTTTTAAAATCAAATGTTTTTATACAATCAGCATACAACTCTAAAATGTGGTTTATATGTGGTTTTGCTGCAGAAGTTATATAGAAGCTTATATTGTTTTGTGTGTGTGTGAATGTTTATGCCCCGTAATTTTGCTTCGAAAAGTAGAATGCTGTAAACTGTGAATGAGGTCATTGTTCTCAGTCAATGAAGTTATTCATTAACTCTATGGTGATGAGGAAGTATGGGATAAAAAAAAAAAAATTGTCGGTGGTTAGTGACAGGAAGAACATCCAGCTGTAAAAATGATGCCTCGGTAATATGTATCCGTACAAAATATGCTATCATGGAAAAATAGACCTAAAACAAAATGAATGAACAGATATATGTAAAAAGGAAAGGGACACATATTTGAGGTCCCATGCAGTGGTTTAGAGTCCAGTCCCGCTATGTGACACTTAGCAGGGTCTTCTACTGTAGCCCAGTCCAACTACAGCTTGAGTGGATATAAAAACCGAAAGACTATTCTTTCTCCTCACACAGTGTATATACATACATTATATATATACATATATATATATATATATAT
>NC_069004.1:5829827-5835071 GCF_001194135.2 Octopus bimaculoides | reverse complement strand
ATATATACATATATATATGTATATAATGTCCTACGCCATAATGGTACCAGATTAATAACCATCCCATAAAATTACTCTGGAAGATGGGAATAATAAGCAGTAGCCAGAATAAATAGCATAGGAGCTTTTTATGAATGCAATTAAAAACGTTTCGCATAAACGAACTTAAATATATATATATATACATATATATATATATATATATATATATATATTGTGTGTGTTGAAATCACAGGAGTTATTTGCATAAACTTGGTAGGACAATACAGGTTAAAGTTTCGCCTTCCTAATATTAAAATATGCTCCTACCATAAAGTGAATATTACTGCAAACAAGAATGTTTCTATGGGAAATCTGCAGAAATAACCCTCATAAGAGACATAATAGCACTGCTAACACAGTAGAACACAATATTGACTTATAAAAGTGTTTAATATACTTTGTTATATACTAGGGTTGAATAACGAGATACGGTGTCCCTACAGGTCATTTATACTTATATTTAACATTTGATTTAGCAGCCTGTATCTTTTTTTTCTAGCATTGTTTTGTTGTTGCTATTTTTTTACCCCCTTTCTTCTCCCAATAATCTTTGCAAATCTGAAATTTTAAGTATTATTTAAACTAGAGTGAGATATAGGAAACCTATTGATTACAGGTGAAATGTTTTCCCTGGTTCAAATCTG
Organism: Octopus bimaculoides; assembly: GCF_001194135.2. NCBI lineage: Eukaryota > Metazoa > Mollusca > Cephalopoda > Octopoda > Octopodidae > Octopus > Octopus bimaculoides. The sequence continues at coordinate 5,834,385 of NC_069004.1, read as the reverse complement.
AAACCAAAGCGTCTATAAAAAAACAAATCATATATGGAAAAAGCCAGACAAATCCTTAAGACCAAACCAGTAACCTTAATCTATAAAAATAGATACGTGTGCATGTATATCTATCAAATTGTGGGCCAAATTTTGCATAGGAGCAAATCTTTTCAAGACAACAACAACCAGAGGTTATGAAAGTTCTAAAGATACTTTCCTCCAACTAACACTGAAAACAAATAAAAATATTTACTGAAATGCAACGGTTCTCAGTGAATCAATATTCTAAGACCAACTGAAAATTGCAAACGTCTTTGAAAACCATTTTGATACCAACCCATCAGAAACTGTTATTAGCTACATGATACAAGCTTCCTGTTTTAAAGTGAACTAAATTAAAATCTCCTGTCAAAATTTCAGGTTAATTTGTTTCAAATACAAATTTAATAATGACAAAGTTACTTCACTAAGTTCATCATAATTTTCAAAATTGAATCTAAGACAGTGTAGTTCAACATATATAACCAAAGGATGAAAGTGATTGAAATTAAAACCTCCCACTAAAATTTTATACTAATTTATATTCTAAACACAAGCTTAATTAATAATGAGTTTTTTTGTTTTTTTTTACTAAATTTTTCCATATTTTCAAAATTAATTGGAACAAGGCAGAAATATGGTAACTAAAGGGTTAATAATGACAGTTATTCTACTAAATTCTTCCTCATTTTCAAAATGAAATGAAACAAAGGCAGAGCATCTTTAGAAGAATATGTTAAGGGGCTAAAACAGTGATTCTCCTCAACCAAGGTCCATATAAGATTTTTGGGGATCCATAATGGTATATTAAGGGCCCCTGAAAAAATTTTGCATTACATGTATATATTGCAAGAAACATTTAGATTTTTTTCTTTTCTCTAACATTGTTCATAGTTCAACTGACACAAGATAATATATGAAAAACATAGAAATTTTGAAAGAAGTCCCTATAAAACTAATTTTTAAACACTGAATGGCTATGGGGGGGTCCACGAGAATAAAATAGTAATCAAAGGGGTGCATAGGTAAAAAAAAAAAAATGGTTGATAACTCCTAAATATAATGTGATTGTACGTATTTCAGTTTTAAATGAAGTCAGATAAAGATCAAATTATTGTTGCTAAGTTAATCTAATAAGTTAATCTAAACTGTACACATGATTCTATAAAATTCAACAATCTTTTTAGCCTTCAATTATATATTTTTTTTTTATACATTTACAGCTCATCTATAATACTAAAAATATCTCCTCACCTCCTGATCTAGACAAAAAATTTGTAAAACATACAAGAATTGCCAGAGAAAGATATACTGGTATTCTTAGTGCTTAAATGCTACCTTCATTCTCTGAGCAAACAAGAAGATTAACCAAACTTCCAGAAGATTTTATATCCCTTTTTTCACTACCGATAAGATAATGAGAGCATAAGAAAGAAAGAGGTTATATATATATATAATGTACTGTTCCATGATGGTAAGATCAACAAAAAGTATTCCATCTGGTGAGAGAGAAATATTATTTAATAGACACAACACATATTCTTATGTGTTACTAATAGTTTCCTATGCAGGTAACATGCCAAATAATGAATTATAACATGGGTGACATCCCAACACACTCATCAGGCACAAACCACATACTCTTGGAAATGACATTTGCATTTCAGAATATTATTTATTAGCTATATCTGATGACTGTGTTGCAATGTTACACATGTTATAATTCATTATTTGGCATGTTCTCAGCATAAGAAACTTATTAGTAGCACATAAAAAACATGTCAATTGTGTCAATTAAATAAATATATATAAAGTGGTCACCTACCTATCCTTAATGACTCACATACCAAATCAAAACAAGGTCAGTATCTTAAATGATCTTCCAATACACACTCATATGAATGAGTGTGAGTGCATGCTCACATGCCATATGCAACAATATCAACAATATACACACATAAATGCATGCATGATTTTATGTAAAATAACTGAAATATGCAATCCTATTTACATTTAAGAAAACAGAAAACCAATCACCTAAAGAAATGACTGTGTGTGTCTGTGTTTATTTACCCACTACTTGAGAACCACAGTTGGTTTGTTTATGTTCACAGTGATAGAATACCAGAGTTTAAAAAAAAAAAGGCACTGGGTTGATTTCTTTAACTAAACCCTCAAGGCAGAGGCCCCAGTAGGGCCGTAGTCCAATGATTGAAACATATAAAAGAGTATAAAACACTAGGTTTACTCACAGCCATCTACGAACATGTTTGGCATATCTGAAATGACCATCATCAGATGATCATTTCATTGGTGGCTGCCACCTTTGGCAAGTGGCTTTCTTGTTCTGCTTCTACTACAGTGTCAGACAGACCAAAGTCATGGGAATGTCATTTGCATTTTAGAATATGATAGATTTGAGTTCAATTTCATTTTACCAAATTTCTGTTGCAAGGGTTCGGTTAGACCCTGAATTTATGGGATCCCAACAATCCTATCCATTTCAACCCGTTATCACCATATCTCCTTAAGTTTGTTTGCTTCTTCACTTTATCCCTCAACAAATCAGCTTTCAGCTCTAACCTGCCCCCACCGTCCCAAAGACGAAACAGAAACTACTCAGGTTTAAGCATTTTTACTATTGATGTTCTACAGCTAAAAAAAAAAAAGAGAGAGAGAGCCTCTACAATTTGCTAGAAACAGTAGCTACATTCTCCCACATCACACAACACTAAAAGAGAAAAGGGAAGGAAAGATTGGATACTGTAGTTCTACTTACCCTATAAAAACAAACATAAAAATATCAGATTGGTCTGTCATGGCTGGCACAGAAGACCTTTGACCAAGGGTCAGCTCGATCAGGATTGACCAGGAGCTAGATAACAACAACAATTATAACAGTAAAGGAATAATAATAATAGGAAATTTGGAAGCCCCGATTATGGAAAACCAAGACAGATCAGCAGTTGATTAGATACTTACATAGGTACAAAAAGGTCTCAGATTAATAAGAGAACTGAAGCGAGAGATTGTGTGATGTTCATGTACTTCCCAAATGCAGTTAGTGGTGATAATATACTGGTGGTAGTGGTGGCGGTGGTTGTTGGGGGGAATGTAGGGGTGAAATAGCAAAGCCCCAAATTTTAACACTATGTTGCTGACTGAGAAATTACTAATCCCTTCACTTTGTAGGGGAATAAACAGGGCATTAAATTCCACCTACCCCTTCCTGGGAAAAAAAAAAAAAAAAAATGTTGGTTAGTAAAAGCTGAATGGAATTAGGGGGTTCCCATGAGATGGTTTTGATAAGAAACTGAAAGCAAATTTGTGAGCTTTTGGGGACTGCATGATTTTAGGGTTTGTTTGCAAATTAAGAACTAATTATAATCCATTTTAGCCCATGGGGAACAAAAAGAACATTTGAGATCCTTAAAGAATAGACATGTGTATAAGTGTTTCTACTTATATATTGTGTGTGTGTGTGTGTGTGTGTGTGTGTACTTCTGTTCACATGTATGTATAATTTCATGTATATAAATGCACATATAATGTATATATGATATACATCTAATGTATGTCATATATACATACTTAGAGATTGTATATATATTTTTATATAAATATGTGTATGCTGCTTGTGTTTATAAGGTCCCTAACATAATACATACATGGGGTGTGTATACATGCACATCTCAGGCGAGGGGCATGTGTGTGATTTTTAGTCCATTATTTCCTTCAAGACTAGCTGTTCATTCAATGTACAAACATTCCAACAAACTATAAACAGGCCAAAAATGAAACAAATAAAAACAGGAGGCATTGCTCAAAAAACCAGAAAAAAATATACAATCAAGAAAAAATGCAGTTTGTTTTTTTTTTCATTTCATTTTCAAGAGATAGCATGCTCCACATTACTACAGCACAGTTACATTTCATGTCATTCATGTGTTGGTGTGGTATGTGTGTGTGTGTATATATATATATATATATATATATATATAGCATTCATTTGGAAAGGAGGAGGCTGTTTGTAAACACGGAAAGACAAAAATTAAATATGATTGTGGATTTTGCTCAAAAATTGAAAGTGTTTCAAAAAATGCTAGAGCAATAATAATAATAATGGGAGCAGACAGATAAAGAAGACTACAACAGAACAAATTGTTATTCTTGTCTTCATTTTCATTACAGAACTCAGTATAATTTAATATAGAGCTTGTGTGTGAGTATATATATATATATACACATACATATATGCATGTGTGTGTGTGTATATATATATATATACACATACATATATGCATGTATGTGTGTGTATATATATATATATATATATTCATTTACTCAGATTTTCAATTTTACAGTTGGCTCGCTGATTTTTCATTATCACAATAGACATTGTGATCTCTGAAGGTTATAGTTAACACTCAGAAAGAGCATACTGACTGTAAGGTCACAAAATCTGAATATTAGATGTTATATATATATATATATATATACACACACACACATTAACAATGCCGGGACAATAAATTTT
>NC_069004.1:5829361-5829817 GCF_001194135.2 Octopus bimaculoides | reverse complement strand
ACAGCCTCCTTCTCCAAGTTTTCCACATAATTATGTACAAGTTCAATTCAAGCAAAAGGTTTGATTTTTTTGGTATTTTTTCTTCAGACCAACAAATATTACAAAATAGCAAAATCATTCAATCAGCGCATGTGTGTTGGTAAATATATATATATACATATATATATATATATATAGTGTATGTGTGTGTGTACATGCAAACAATAATAATCTTGGTTTTGGTTGAGAATTTTTTTTAAATTATTTTTCTATTTTTTTTTCCTTGTTATTATATTTTGTTTGTTTTCTAAATTGCAAAAAAAAAAAAAAAAATTAAAAACAATAAAAATGAGATTCGACTTTGAAAAATAAAAATAAATAAATGATGAGTAATAATAATAATAATGCTGATAACATCATAACAAGACAACTGAGCCCCACCATTCCACAGGCAACCTGTTATTTTTGTTGTTTTTT
>NC_069004.1:5824600-5829247 GCF_001194135.2 Octopus bimaculoides | reverse complement strand
AAAAAAAAAAAAAAAAAAACATGCCCCTTATTCAAGATTTTAATAAAAGAGAACAGTAGTAGGATGATTTTTTTTTCTGTACTTTAGGTTGTTTTTGTTTTCATAACTCCTAATCAGACCAGCATTAATTACAATATTAGCACATACACATGCAATTTGCAAAGGGGTCACTTTTAATTATGTTGCTTGCATTTTTTTTTTTGAAGTTTATTTGGTTTCAAGTCCTTGTTCTTAATGGGTGACCCCAAAATATACAAGTCTAATAACAAATCATGCACCAAAACACTTGTGTTCTTTTTTTTTTAAATGTTTATTATTTCTCTTTTTAAATCCATTCTCTTTATTTTTTTTTCTTTGTTTATGCATCAATGAAAAATCTTTTTTTTTGCATGTTTTTCATTACAAAAAAAATCAGTCATGCACAATGCAGAGATATATATATATATATTGAAAACGCATATTATAGACATATACATACACATACATATTTATATAAGTGCTCCAGCATGACCGTAGCCGTGGTGGCTAAAACAGACTAAACAACTAGAAAAACATATAAGTATATATATATATATGTATATATATATATATATATATATATACATACACACATTATATATATATATATATATATATATACATACACACATTATATATATATATATATATATAACATTCCCAAAAAGCCCATTCCGAAAAAAAAATGAGAAACAAGCTGTCTGCAAACACAAGACTTTCATACACATTCAAAGACAACAATAACAAAAAAAAAATAAATAAAATAATGGACATTAGAGATAGGAGTAGGGGCAGGGCTACAGAAAAAAAAATGTCAAAATTTGAAAATCAGAAAATTACAAGACACAAACAAATACATACCAATAATTAGTTAAATGAAGAAAGTTAATGACTATCCAAGACATATGTGTATCTTAAGTTACTATATGCATATATACATGCTGTTTCATCAGTAGTATTCTTATGAAAGGAGAAAAGAAAAAAAAATGTCAATTGATCTTTGACCAATCAAACCAACCAGAAGAATATGCCGTCATAAGTCCCTCTCCCCACCCCATCAATAGAAATATATAAATTGTGTGTGTGTGTGTATTGATAATGCATAGATATACAGGAAAGCAAAAATCTAAAGTTATACATTATATGTGTATGGCTCTTTTGTTGTGCTGGGCCATGCCTGACTGTTTTAGGATTGATAGCATATATTTATTTTGGGGCTAAGGGTAGAGATTATATTATAGATAGCACTTTATTTTTACCTGTTTATGATTTTAAATTAAGACTAGACATCTACAGGTGTGTGTGTGTGTGAGTAAAAGAGACAAAAGCATTTTAGCTAAAACAAGTGAAGATAAAATATAGAAGTCCACAATGACTATTATTATTATTATCATCATCATCTTTGCTATCACTACTTCTATTATTTTAGTAATAATAAATAAAATGGATTTCACTTATGGGCACAAAAGTCTACATAATTGAAGGGGAGGGGTATAAAGTTGGATTATATTTATATATTGGGTCCCTAAAATTCTTCACTGACAGTTTTATTAACCTTTGGATAAAAGAAAGATATGAAAGGGCCTAGTTGAATTGCTGCTGCAAGAAAACATGCAAGACATTTCGGCACGTGCTTTGACAATTCTTTCAACTCACCAAGAACTAATAATGGTTTCAAATTTTGGCACAAGGCCAGCAATTTCAGAGGAGGGGTGGTAACTAAATTAGTACATCTACCTCGATGATCAACTGCTACTTATGTTGCAAAACGTTTTTTTTCCCAGTGTGCTAACAATTCTGCAAGCTCGCTGCCTAAATTATTTCCAAAATAATAATAATAATAACAATAATAGTCCTTTCTACTACTGGCACGAGGTTGGAGGATTACATCAACCCCAGAATTCAACTTGTACTTATTTCATCGATCATGGAAGGATGGAAAGCAAAGTCAATTTTGGCAGCATTTGAACTTAGAACATAAAGACGAACAAAATGTCACTGAGCTTTTCGTCTAGCATGCTAACAATTCTGCTAACTTGATGCCTTACCATAATACGAATGACAAGACACAAAACCAATATCTAGGATCAGAGAATACAGCATTTATGTGAGCAACCCATGATCATACTGGAAAACAGACAGACAAAGGAAACCTGTGTAGGTCTGTTGAGGAAGCACTTTCTTTTTTTGTATATATTTTTGTGTGTATGTGTGCATATATCATTGAGTGAGAGACATGAGACTAACAAAATGCTGTTTTTTTTTGTTTTGGGGACAAATGAATATATTTTTAGAGTTTTACACACATGCATATATATGAATATACAACTATAAAGCATCTATAAATTTTAGGGACCATCTTCCAAAATATTTTTGTTGCTTGTTTTTTTATTTTCATTCCCTTAACATTAAACAGTGAATACAATTCGTTTGGAATGATGAAATGCCAACTATTAATAATAATAATGTTCAAGATAAGACAAACTATTACCTCCATCAATCTACTACCTTAGTAACAATAATAATAATAATAATAATTCTAAGTTGGGTACAAGGCTAGCAATTTCAAGGAGAGGAGCAAAAGTTGATTCCGTCAATTCTACCAGTACAAGACGGAACAGGAAGAGAGACTAATTCAACCTTGGCAGTATTCGAACTGAGAATGTAAAACCAGAAGAAAAAACACTAAGCATTTTCTCTGAGGTGGTAACAAATCTGTCATTTCTCTGCCATGACTAAACAAAACAGTATGTTCAGTATAGATTAAGCCATTTTAAACACTCAAAAGTTGCTCTTGATTTCTAGACAAAAGGGAAGGATGTTATTTCTCATTTTGGTTATTTGAAAAATTCTGAGCGAAATAAAAATTAAAGTAAAGATAAGCAAGAAAAAAAATAGAAATGGAATATATGTCAAAAAAAAAAAAGATTTAAAAAAAGCAGAAATATTAAAGTGAATACTGACTAGAAATATTTTCTTTTACTCAATTTTTCATGTTTCCATTCATACTTTAATTTTTGTTTTTTGGTCAGTTCTTTTGCATCTCCAGTTTTTATTGCAACATATGGTGCAATATGTGCAATGAGTTGCATGTGATGATGGAACTGTGTGAGTATATATATATATATATATATATATGCATTGAGACAAATACTGAATTACGGAATCTATCAGCAATTTGTCTGACAATGATATAACAGTAAATTAAAGCAACTCCAGTATGCAACTGGTACATCGGTGTGATTGAACCACCAAGAAAGATGAAAAGCAAAAATCAACCTCAGCAGGATTTGAAATCAGAATTTGAAGGGGAGCAAATCAACACCTTCAAACATTTTATCTAACTGACATTCTAAAGGTTCTTATCAAACGCTGTTAATAACATGTAAGAATATTTCAGTGTGAAATATTAAGAATGGTGGATTAGAATACTTGGGTTTTTGTAGAGGGGATGCTTTTCACTTTACCACAAAATAGTAAGTATGTGAAAAGATAATAAGGTCTTTTCTTGTCTCGTCTCTTATTCAAATAAAAGAGGCTTTGCTTTACTTTTAATTACTTTATAATTTACAAATGGAAACATTGTTACTATTGCTGAAAATAAACTAAGTTGAATAGGAAACAGAATATAACAGAGACTCAAAATTGAAAAGAAAAGAGAAAATATTAGAGTAATTAAACATGTCGAAGAACCTACCCCAAAAACAGCAGAATTTTATAGGTGAGGAGTAGGTAGTGAATGAGATTCTGCAATGGGCATGCATTTTTGCAAGAGCATCATTCTTATTCGGCAGAAGAGATTGAAAGCAATTTGAACCTAGGAACAAATAAAAAAAAAAGGGAGAGGGTAATAGGATGGAAAGGAAGTCCAGACCCTTTTATTGCTCAGTATCTACATTACACGTAACAGTGAGGAAAAAAAGAATGTCTATATGATGACCGTGGGGATTTGGAAGAAGGATTGGTCAATTATATTGCTCCCTCGTCCCCCACCACTGAAAATGCATGTAAAGCAAAAAACCAACCTGAGTGGGGTTCAAAATCAAAATGCAATCTGAGGCAACCAAACACAAGGTATTTTATCTGAAGCTTTACTGATTCTGCAACAATAACGATAATAATAATCAAAAGATTATGTACAGCTTAGCATATTATTTCATGGTAGGCAAAATAACACAACAATCCTTATCTGAGTCACTTACTTTTCCTTATTCTATTTAAAACAAATTATTTTATGTATATATGGATATATGTGTGTGTGTGTGTGTATTGCATATTAATGGGGGCTTAGGGGGAAGGGGGAGAGAGAGAGAGAGCAAAGAGGCATTTCATGAAACTGATCTGATCTTTTTTATTATTGTCGCTATAATCATTAATGTTTTATATATATATATATTACACACGCACACACATGTATATATATATTACACACGCACACACATGTATATATATATACACAATCACACAACTATATATATATATATATAATTTCATATATATATATGTATAGAAACACACTCAACATCATACACAAACTTATGTACAAGTTATATATATATATATATATATATATATATATATATATATATATATATATATATATATATATATATATATATATATATATAT
>NC_069004.1:5822593-5824152 GCF_001194135.2 Octopus bimaculoides | reverse complement strand
ATTATTATTATATATTTTTAATTTTTTTTTTTTTAAAGTAACATAAAAACTCGTTTTCAGAAATTTAGGGTTGGTTGCAGTGATTCTGGACAATGTTGTGAAAGTCCCAGTCTTTAAACATAATTTCATTCACATCTAGAATGGTTTTTATAAGAATTATAAATTGACTGACATACTAATTCTTATAACTTGCTTGGTACCGTGCCTTATTCTTATCAACTCTCCACCAGAATGACACTAACAGAAAAAAAAAAAAAGACAGAGTAAATCTGACCTCATCAGGGATTGAACTCAAACTGTAAAAGACCAAAAGACTGCAACTTAATGTCTCAGAGGCATTTTGTCCAACACTGTAATTTTTCTGCCAATTCACGTAATACTTTTAGTTCCATTTTCGGTTTGTACTTTTTAAATATAATTTTTTTTTCATTCTACAGCTCAAAAGAAAGAAAAAAAAGTGAGCGCGTGTGTGTGTGTGTGTGTCTTCTGATTCTGTTATTGCGTGTATGTATGCGTGAGTATGAGTGCATGTATCGTCTGTGTGTGTATGTGAATATGACAGGCCAACATATATGGATGTAATGAACACGAACAGAAATATTGCACAATTCAGGAGTTTCACCCGCACATATTTTATGTATATGTAACGGTATGATAATGATGATGATGGTGATGACAATAAATGACGAGGATCATAATAATAATAATAATAATAATAAAAATCAAAATAATAGTAATAATAATAATGATTTCTTTATTATTATGGTAATAATAATAATGACAATAATGATGATGATGATGATGAGTTTTGTTTTTTTTTTGTTTAACATAGGCACAGGGGCCCCAAAACTTTGGAAGAAGGAACTTTTGACTAAATCAACCCCAGTTGAGCATGACTGGGGTTGAACTGAGAATGTAAAGGGAAGGAACTCAAATACCACAAGGCATTTTTGTCCGACACTCTACCAATTCTGCCATTCACCAATCTGAATAATAATAATGGTGATGTTAATAATAATAATAATCGTAATAATGATGATAATGATAAATTTTGATACAGGCACAAGGCCTTATTGTATTTTGTGGGGGGAAAAAAGTAGGGGTGGTATGTCAGTTACATAGACTCACCTGTCCCCCAGTACATCACTGATACTTAATTTTTTTTTTTGTTATCTTATTTCTCAATCCCAGAGCTATTGGGGGATATTCAAAATGTAAAGAGACACATCTACAACGCGCAAAGCATATTTTGTCTGTTGTTCAACTGATTCGCCACAATCCACCACCCTCCAACACTTTATGAATAAATAAATAACGCTAATAATAATATGAAGGAAATTAATAATGTTCTTGTTACTTAAGGAAATTAGAGTCAGAGATAAACCAAATTAAAACAGTGTCTCAGTCGTTCTGGGAGCATAAAACAATATGCTTACAGCAGTTAGGTAGAACAGTGAGCTCTGCGTGATAAACATACAAACCGGGAACAGAAGAAACCATGTAGCACCTGAATCTAGTAAGAGTCAAAGGAAAGAAGATGGGACAAGAATGGGGGGGGG
>NC_069004.1:5819583-5822228 GCF_001194135.2 Octopus bimaculoides | reverse complement strand
TTTGTTTTGTTTTTTTCTTAAATTTTAATAAATGAAAAAAAAAAAATAATAAAAATCTTTAAAAAAAATTATTTAAAGGAAAACAAATTTTTCAGTTTTTCTGAATATATTTTTTTGCATATATATATATAATCGTATATATTTTGTTTTGATTTTTGTTGGGTTATCTTTTTCTTAAATTTATATATATATTCATACTTTTAAAGTTTTTTTTTTTTAATTTTTGGACTGCGCTTAAAATGAGCAAAACAAGGCAAGAGAATTTCATTTGGTAATAGTATTTCAGGAAAATAAATCTTAAAAGAATAATAATAAAAAAAAAGAAAACAAAAATTACACATGGATTCGCGCTGAAAAACAAAATTGGCAGAAGTAAAGAAGTTCCGAAGAAAAAAATGAAGAGAAAAATAACATATCAATTGGAAAATATAACAAAATAGTAAATATGTATTTATATATAACTTAACATGTTATGTTCATATAAATATGCGTGTGAGTGAATATATATATATATAATATGTATATATTTACATATATATATATGTAAGTTGAGGAGCCTTGAACCATAAATCTGAATTTCAAGTTACCGATTATTGAGATGATTATGGTTGGGATGTAGCATGACAATACCTAAGCAAAGATACTCAGTTATGTTTGAAAAAAAAACTTTCATCATATATATTGCCTTGGTGCTTTTCCACTTCATTTATTCATACGTATAATTGGTAACACAAAACTCTGAAGCATGATTCAAAAAGCTCCAGCTTGGAGTAAAATATTTCCACTGTGTATTCAGTATGATTTCCCATATTTGTAAATGCAAACATTGATCAACCCAGATCTATATATATATATATATGTGTGTGTGTGAGTATGTGTACATATGTAAATGCATATATATATATATATATATATATATATATATATATATATAAGTATATATGTAAAAATGCATATATATAAGTGTGTATATATATATATATATATATATATATATATATATATGAAAACGTAAATTTAGTACAAGGTTTGATCATTATTTTAAAGCAAAACCAAAGGTGATTAATCGAAGTCCATCACACTTCATTAGCTTAAATTTCTTTCCATCCTAAATTAAAATAATTGGCCTAATAAATGTAAAATAGAGTGGGAGTGAATGTTTATGTGTACATATATATGTGTGTGTGTGTGTGTGTGTTTGCTCACGTATACATACCTATATTACATACATGTCTGTGTGTGTATGCATGCATCTGTGCATGCATGTTTGTTCAGATGTATATACCTATATTATGTGTGAGTGTGTGTGTGTGATGTACATGCATATTCATGTTTGAAGCTGAAGCTTTCATCCATTGCTACTCAGGAGTTTTCTGTGAAAAGCGGAATTAGTAAACTCCATGTTCGAACAGACAGAAAAACAAGCTTCTGACAAATGAATAAACTTTATTACATGCACTCAGTACTTAATCGTAAATCCTAACACACAAACATATTTACACGCACATAACACACACACGTGTGTATATATATATATATACGTAAATGTCAAATGATGAAAATGAGTGCTCAACACTGCATTGGTGGATATAATTTCTTTATTTGTGAATTAAGGCTACCATTGGTTTCATGTTAAGAAAAGTAGGAAGATATCTTAATGTCTTAACAATTTTTCAAGATGTTTTCTAAAATGGAGACAAACACCTTTCTCCATGTGATCAGCTTGGAAAATTGTTATGGCACTGGGATATTTTTCTACTTTTCTTAACATGAAACCAACGGTGGCCTTAATTCACAAATAAAGAATGTATGTATATATATATATATATATATATATATAAACACACATATAATGTATGTTGGAATATGAATGATCTCTAGAACAGCAACAGGAAGAAGTTATGAGATTTTCAAAGCAAATGATAAAAATAAAAAAAAAACATGATAAAGTAATATTACAAAAGACTAGAAAATAAATTAGGGTTCGCCAGATATAATCAGCCCAAAGTTACACGTCTCATAAATGCATACATATATATATATATATATATGCACACAAATACATTCACACATATACATACATATCAGTCTCGTTTAAAAGATGTTTCACTGTGTTCAGCAGGTTTCTTTGGGTGGGTGGGTCCTTATTTTATTTCATTCTAATCTCCCTGTGACTTCATACTTATATATTATTCTGTCTTAGCTGGGTCCCTAATTCTTCAAAATAGCTAACTTCATTATATATCAATTTAATTAATTATTTATAAATATCATCAGTAAAGTTATTATAGTTTCCCTACTCTAATGCTACCCCTTGTGGCAAATAAAGAAATCACTATTATTATGTTTGTTAATTACTAATTAATAATATTATTGTGATTATTACCGAAATAACAAGTATTAAGTTTTATTATTATTACCACAATAACAATGATAGTAATTATCTTCATCATTATGTGAATCATTTAGTTATGATAGTAATACCTTTTTCAAAAATACTAATTTGCATATATATATCCTGTTTGTGTATATACAAGTGTCTACTTCCACCCTAACGTAAATTTTAGATATTTATATAATTGCTCTTTGCTTGTGAATGTAATTTAGAGAGAAGAAAAAAAAAAAAAACTTAATCCCTTGCAAAA
>NC_069004.1:5812202-5819378 GCF_001194135.2 Octopus bimaculoides | reverse complement strand
TCAACTGTTATTTATTTTACTGACCCCCCCCACCCCAAAAAAAGTATGAAAGTCAAAATCGTCATTGTTGGTTAGATTTGAACTCAGAACATAAAGATGGACAAAACGCCACTAAACATTTTGCCCAGCATGCTAATGACAATAATTTGAGGCACAAAGCCAATCATTTTTGAGGGGAAAGTAGGGTTAGGCAATACTATCAATCTCATTACTCTGACAGGACCCCAAAAGGACCCCAAAAGAGTGAAAGGGGAAGATTTTTCCGTTACCTCTATGTATGTACACATGTATGTGAATGTAAACACATTTTGTGAGAGAATGCATGCATATGTATGTGAATGTGTGTGTGAAATTTATAAGAGTAATTAGATGCGGAAAGAATGTATTTTTGAATGTGATAAAAATAAATAATTATAATCATCATATACAGACATACATACAGACATACAATCAGAAGGGGATGAAAGGGTAGAATTTAATGAAAAAAAAAAAAAAAATTATGAGAAATTACGAAATGAAATTCCAAGAAAGAATTAAAAATAGATTTAAAATGATGAAAAAGCATTTTAAATGACTGAATAATAATGACAAAAAAAACTTATGGAATAATAAAATATTTTAAATATAATGTCTGAGTATTTCAAAATGTTTTATTTGTATTTTTGCTGTCTTTTATGGTAAATCAGATCCTGGATTTTGGTAAGCATTTCTTTCTGTATGTTGTTGTTGTTATTATTATTATTATTATTATTATTATTTATACATTGTGTGCTGTGTGTCTCATTTCATCGAATAGTTTTAAAAAGAAAAAAATGGTTTGTTTTTACTTTATTGATTAATTAACTTCCACCAAACAAAGGGGAAAAAGTTAATTAATAATAATGATAATAATGATAATAATTCTGGCAAGAAAGCACATTATCTAGGATGTATGTATGAATCTTGGTGGCTTTAAATAAGGAAATGAACGCACACATACACCACTAAATATACTCACACACATACAGAGGAAGAGAGAGAGAAAATACACATGCACGCACAAACACATAGAATGACATGCTCACCTTTGCATATACATACATAGCAAGAACAGAGATTCAAAGAATCAAATAGAGCTCATTGTAAAGCACTCCACCCATGGCTATCATGAGAAAGCATGGTTAAGGCTAGGATATAACCTCACCATCATTCTGAAAATGCCAGAATTGCAATGGTGGAGAGTATTATAAAAATTGATCAATGAAATAAAGTGAAAGAACTGTTTATTCCATTTGTCAACAACTGTTTTGTAATCTTATGTAAGTTACATAGATTATGAAACAGCTGTCAACAAATAGAATAAACATTTACTCCCTTATTTCATTTCTTTCATCCAATCAATTTATATATATGTATATGTATATATATACACACGTGTGTGTGTGTGTATAAAGTCAGTAAAATTTTGGGTCCATGAGATTTATATATTTCATAATTTGTTGTGGGTAGTTTGTGGTTATGCTTATAGCTACAGGTAATGGGTTGTTAATGGATGTTAATGAATGTAATTCACAAGGAAGAACATATATAATGTAGACATATAATGGAGGAGTGAAAGAAAGAAGAGGAGGTTGTGTGTATGTATATGAAAGGGTGGGAAAAGACAGAACAGAAGTAAGGCCAGTCAAACATCAAATGTTAATTTAGGGACTAATTTGGAGCAAATTCATTACTGACTTAAATCTCTTAATCTAAGTACCTCACTGACTTTCAGGCTCACACATCCAAAACAAACTTGTCTTTTTTCAACCCCAAAACACATTTCCCAACTTAGTCTTCAACCGGCAACCCTATTTCAAATAAAAGTTCTTTGGTCAAGTTTATATACATATAAAAACATTGTTTTATGTTGAAAACCATGAGAAGGAAGTGCTCAGTATATATTATACAGGATATGAAGATATGTTTTTTTTTTTCTTTTTAAATTAAAACTGAAGTTGAAAGCTTGTCTTGCTACTCAAGTTTCATGCCTCTGTGATCTTCAGGCAAGTTGCATCTGAGGATCACAGCAGTATGAAACTTGAGTCATGAGACAAACTCAGTTTTAATTAAAAAAAAAAAAAATACAAACCCACATATACACACACTTGTTGATTGTCTGGAAGACTCCAGATGTGAAACTTCAAGCTGCAATATATGTGTACTGTAACAATACAGAAACTAAAAAGTTGTGAGGCTTGTATTAAGCTAAGAATGTTCTTTAACATGATGTATCAGAATATTTATTCTTTCCATTTAATTTCTCCACTAGTCTCATGTCATAGCTTCAAATTAGTTGAGCCCTTTCAGTGAATTATACCATTAAGATTAGTGAAGATGAACTCTACTTGAGTTCATGATATGAGCCTTGTGAACACACACAAATATGTGTTAGTTGTTCTTAGACAAAGAGAAACAATTCAATCAAACTGAATTCAGACATTGCAGATTTTTCTGAAAAATATCTTCTTCACAAAAATACAAAGCTCTTCTCCAAAACAATTGGGATTCTTTTTGTCTCTCAATTTATACACATCCTGTAAAAGCTGTTTACTGTACACATGCCATGATTTCAGCACTTCTGAAACCCACACACACATACAGATAATCCTCATCTAATGTCCACTTTTCCATGCTTGCATGGGGTCAGAGAGATTTTGGCAGAAACACACACATACAGACTGAATTATGATTATGTAAGAAGCATAATTGACTAGATTCTCTTTTCAAAAGTTACTTTATATATTTTAATACTGTCGTTCTTTGATGAAATGTTTGCACATGCTTTTGTTCCACTTATCTTTTTATCTTATATTTTTTTTAAATTGTAATATTTAGGTGCTACAACTTGTGCATAATTTGTTCTCAGCTGAACATGCAAACACACACACACGCACACATGTGCAATCTAACCACATACACAAACTAACATAGCATCTTTATTTCTCTCCTCTTAACTGAATAAAAAAAAAGAAGACCTGTTAGGGAATTAAGTGGCATGTTCTGATTGGCTTATCAGTAAATGAACTGCAATAATTTAAGCAAGACACCGTAAAGCATAAACACTAATTAAATCTGCCTAAAATATGCATATCTGCATATCTAATTAGCATTAGAAAAACTACGCTTTGGAAGTATAAAAACAGCTATAGGAAAATAAAAGAACGCATGAAACATCTGGTAACAGATGAGTTCTAGTTCTAATCTCTTTTCATTAGATTCATTAGTTGTGATGTGAACTGGACTTTGATTTATTTAAGATAAGATTCTACCATATGCAGAGATAGAAGTTAATTGATGAGTTTATATGAAACAAGTCCATTATGGACGTTTGGAATGAGAATTTCTTCGTTTACTAAAGGAAAAGATGAAACATTTACCAGATTCCAGTTATTTCCATTGAAGATATTGCATGCTCAACAGAGAGAGAGAGACAGACAGACACTGGTGAAAGACTTAAGAACTAGATTACTATTTTTTTCATATTATTATTATTATTTTGTATGCATCTTCATGCTTATATATACTTTGGCAGTTAAATTGATTTTAAATTGTAAAAGCGTGAAGACATATGCACACTCAGGCAGATGCACTCGCATATTTGCATATGCAAATGGTTACATGAGTACTTGATGTACACTGATGATAGAATGGAACCATGTACATTTTCAAAGAATATGGCACCAACTGATTCAGTTCATATGGGTGGGGAAGTCTAATAAGAGGAGGCGGGGGATATGAGATTTGTTGCTTTGAGAAGAAGAAACATTGAAAGATGAAATTTGAGGGGATGGGGGAAAAGAGAAAGAGAGAGAAAGTGGGCAAGAGAGAAGAGAGGCGCACAGGAGGCACTGGTACAGAAGAAAGGGACAGATAAATATGTGGTAAGTAAATATAACATTTGGAAGAAGAATTTGATTCCAAGCTTGGCTAAATAAAAACGGTAATTTTTTTTTTGTCTTCCCCTGCTCTCCACCCTTTCCTACCATTCACAGATATATGCACACACTCACACACATAAAATTATATAAATTAATAATTAACGATTTTATTTGCAAATCCTCTTAATTAATCAGAAATATGGAAGATGGATATAATTTCAATACAAAATTTAAAAGACTGAAAAAAAAAAAAAATGTCTGATGATCTTTTTTTTTTGTACCCTGGTTTCAGATTGAAACACATATCTTTGATCAGCACACATTTTTTATTTCCTTTCCTCTTTCAAAATTGTATTCCTTGCAACATATGTAAGCACATGCATACACACATGTATGCAGATAGCTGCATGATGATATATACATGTGTACATCCATAGGGACCATTAGGGAGTAAAAAAAAAAAAAAAAAAAACTTAGGGAACTTGCTGAGAGATAAATGTAGCAGAAACAGAGTGGAAAATACAATGCTTGTTGTATCAGGCAGCAGTGATTAAAATTGTTTAGTGTTGTCGATGATGATGGCAATGATGATGACAATGTTAGTGAGGGTTAGAGTTGTGGGCTACATAAAGACGGGGGGGGGGCACATAAAGAGGAGGTGGCATCATATGGAAAATAAAGAAGTGGCAAAAAAAAATTCATAAGGTAAATAAAATTAAGAGAAAGAGTACATCTATACATGTACTTGTACAGATGTACTTGTGTCTGTGTGTGAGCAGTGGTGCATGTGTCTGCACATCAGGCAATGTGCTTATGTGTGTGTATGTATGTATATATATATATGTGTGTGTGTGTGTGTGTGTGTGTGTGTGTGTGTGTGGAAAGAGAGAGGGGGAAAGAGAGTGAGAGATAAGGGGGTATAAGTGTGTGTTATGTGTGTAGAATTTTGACTAGATATGAATCAGTAAAGCTGAAAATGCGAGCAAAATTAATAAATAGAAATAAATCTCCTCTCTCTCTCTTTCTCCTCATCTTCACTCTCTCTCTCTCTTTATGGTAAGACAGACACACAAAATAATAGTAATAATAATAATAATAATATATATATATAAAAAAATTAATATATAGATGAAAAATTTTTGTTAAATAACCAAATGCACTTCAACCCGTCAACTCCATTTCATATATATGTATGTGAGTGTGTGTATACATATACACCCATATACATACATGAATACTTATATATATATGTATGTATGTATGTATGGATACACACATATCTCTGACATCAATACCCAGTCAATCTGAAGATTTTATCATCATAGAGACTCAATCTTCTGTTAGTGTAAATACTTTCTCCATAGTGTATATGTGTGTATATCAATACATATGCATGCGTGTGTTTATTTATATATATATATATATATATATATATACACACATACACAGATACATATATCTTTGTGTGTGTGTGTTTGTATGTATTATAAGTTTTGTTTTTTATTCTTACAACCAGCAACCAATTTTATTTCCATTTTAAATATTAATATTAATCTCATAAATATTTGTCTTTACATAAAAATTTCTTTAATCTTCAAGCTTTAATCTTACTACTGTGTATTTTTATTTTTCTACACTTCTCTACATCAGTCTCTCTGCCTCTGTGAAAATGTATTTTAATTTTGAGCATTCTATTTCTTGAAATCTTAAAAATAAGACAGATAAGCCATAGTAGAAGTATTATTATTATTATTATTGGTTTTAATTTCTTAGTGATGTTCTTATTTCTTCTCTTGCTTTGCTCAGTTCTGCTCTACCTTTTACCCACAGCTGCCCCTGTCCTTGACTTCTTAAACACTGCACCATAACAAAAAGCAATGATTTAGAGTGGCAGTTGAAAAAGAGGAGTGGTAGCAGTATTTGTAGTAGAAGTAGTATCATAATCTATAATGAGTGGTTGTGGCAGTGGTGGTATTAGTGGTTGCGGGTGATTTAGTCTGGATAATGCTGCTGATGGTGGTGGTGTTGTTACCATTGTCATGTTGTAGAAATAACCATTGTCTATAAGGTATTAAAAGAGTTCTTTGTGAATAGAATGACTATTGCATGTGTATATAAAACACACACACATACATATATATATATATATTAGAAGCTGAAGCTTTTTGAATAATTACTCTGAGTTTCAAACAGCCAATTTCTGAAATGACCGTCATGTTGCCTTTCATTTTTTTAATTGAATAATTGCTAACGTGAAGCTCTGAGAAACACCCCAAAAAGATTCAGCTTCTAATAAGGTATACAAACTATGTATTGAGTACTTTTTTTTTCATTCGCTTGTAACCACAAACATTCAGTCCACATATACATGTCGGTGTATACATATATAGAGAGACACACATGTTAATACATACATATGTGTGTGTGTATGCGTGTGTGTGTGTGTGTGTGTGTGTGAGTGTTTAGAAAAGGAGAGAGAGAGAAATTTCCTTAAAAAGCTGAAAAAATAATAATAAAAAATAAAAAATAAACTTAAAAATCAAAAGTATGATTAAAAAAATTTTTTTAAATTCCACTTTGTCCAAAAGATGAAAAACTGTTTATCTTCATTTCCTTTAAACCATTTCATAATCATCTTCATATATACACACATATATACACACATATATATATATATATATATATATATATAGACATATATATATATAGTTTGTATGTATGTCTGTATATGCATGCTGTCTGCATGCATTCATGTGCGCGAGCATATGTGTCTCTTTTACTTGTATGATTTCCTTTTTCCCCAAAGTACAGTGGGTAGAGTGTAGAGGATTTATCATCATCATCTTCTTCTGCTTCTTCTTTGATCTTTTTTCCTCTTTAGCGGGGTGTGTTGTTATTCTTTTCTTTTTTCCGTTTTTTTGTTTCCAACACCTTGCTGATGTATTTGTGTCTGTGTGGATGTATTTCTTTCTTTTTTTTTTTCATTCTTTGAAAAAAGAGATTTTTTTTTTCTGTTGCTGTTGATGTTCTTCTTTCATTTTAAAATTTAAAAATTTTTTCATGTTCTTTAAATATCAATTTTATAATGTTTCCAATTTCTCTCCTTTTCTTTCTTTCTTTTTCACTCTTCATTTTATCAGTATTATCTTTTTGCTTGTTTGTCTAAACATAACAAAAACAGAGAAGTCATCATTATATATATATATATATATATATATATATATACACACACATATATATATATATATATATATATATATATATATATATATATATA
>NC_069004.1:5807027-5811463 GCF_001194135.2 Octopus bimaculoides | reverse complement strand
ATATATATATATATATATATATATATATATATATATATATATATATATATATATATATATATATACATATATATTTATATATACATACATATATGTATTACACACACACATATATATACATATTATATGTGTGTATGTATATATATAGATATATATATATACATATATATATATATATTATATATAAACTTATTTGTTTTATATAAAAAAAAATCAGACAGCCTGTCTTGCTGTCAGATTCAGGAAAAAACAGTTTCTTGCCATCAGCTTCATAGCAACGTACTCACGTGACCTCAGTATGGTGCAAACCGTTGGTAACCACCCCTGTAAACAGTAGCCTGCAACAGTGGAAAACAGAGATGATAAAACTCAAAAAATTAATTTTTTCAAATAACAATAACAAAAGATGTTAGCAATTACACAATATTGAGTCGTAACCCAGATGAACTTATCCAGCCATTTGATAAAGAAGGAACGGTAAAATATATACCAGACATAATGCTAGCATGGAAAGCGGACGTTAAACGATGATGATGATGATGATGACATAAACACCCTTAAGCTTTATGAATTTCACTAACGGTACTGTTTTGGTAATGGTAACTTCCAACTAAGAATGGAAGACCAAAATGCAATGGTTGTTATAAGGAAAAGATGAAAGAATTGGTGCAAGACTACTTTTCCTAACCCCATAGTCATGTCAGATAAGTATCATCATAACCATCAGCATTTAATATTACTCTTCCATAGATGATTTGAAAGAAAACTGCATGAAGCTCTTACATCTGTTTTGGCATGGTTTCCATGGCTGGATGCCCTTCCTAATATCAACCACTTTACAGAATTAAGTGCATCACAATAAATTTTCAATAGAATTGAGAGCCAGCTTCCTTAGAGTGTGAACTGTACCCATAAAAAGAATTTTTTATAATTCTGATACTAGACCATAGTGTTCAAGAGTGCCATTTGGCATTATCCCCAAAGCTCTCACGATCACAGGAACAGTTGTCATTCTTAAAGGCCACGTTTTTGAGACCTTTATTTCAAGAACCATGTATTTTATTATTATCACCATTGAGTGAAAGAGGTGTGCATGCCATTGATGTGACACTGGGGTACATATTTACAAAGCCCAATCTACCCATCATGACAACCCGTCTGATAAGGGTACACCAGGCACATGCATCACAACCATATGTGCACAACATGGCGATCTCATATCACGACAAACAGTGCCTGACCTTGGAAGTGGAGATCAGTTAGAATTTTCTACAGGTTGAGTAGCCCATTCCACTCAAAATGTCTCTGAATAAGAGTTGTTTAAGAATGTTGAATGAAACACCAGTGTTTCCAGAGATGAATTGTTCAAACTTCAAAGAATTCCTCTATGATGCTCAAAATTTCTTTCAGTCTTTCTTTTTTTTCTTTCTAAGTTCCATCATTAAAGTGACCACTCCACTTCTTTAAAAACTTCAATTGCTCAATTTAATCATTGATGTACAAGACCCCTGGTACTTATAGAAATCAGACAGTCTGGTACTATATTTTACCGTCTCCTTTTGATGGATGAAAAGCAATAATAACTCAATGGTGATTTGATTTTAAAAGTAAGAAAATGAAGATGTAACAGCAGCGATGTAATGAAACACTGCAAAGTGTTTTGTCCATCGCCTCTGCTACTGCCGATCTGCTGATTCTGCCGATCTCACAGACATGTATAGAAGAGAAAGACAAATGGGAAATCAAGAAAAAAAAAAAATATATATATATAATTAATCAAATGGGAAAACACACAAATGCAGGGACACACAGACAGACACAAATTAAATAATGCAGAATTTGTTAGTGATAAGTTGGCAAAATGATGTATGAAAGTAAAAGCGAATATAATTAAAAAAGACAATAAAAGAAAAAACTAATTAACTAAATTCTGTGACGTAAAAAAAAAAAACTAATGAATGCCTAATCACTTGTTACAAGTGAAGGCTAAGTCAATCCCAGTGGCATTTGAACTCAGCACATCAACATGAACAACATGTTGCTAAGCAGTACTCATTTTGACACAAAGCCAGCAATTTTCATCAACTCTGGTACTTCACTGGTACCTAATTTTGTCTGGCATATGAACAATCCTGCCAGATCAGCACCATAATAATAATAATAATAATAATCATCATAATAAATGCCCTGGTGCAGTACCAGGCAGTGGTTCACATGGCTTATGATTTTAATTGATTGGAAGTGTTATCATGTACATTGTTTTGTCTTGGTATAAAAGATGGGCTACAGCAAATATTCTTCTCAATACCACAGATTTGCTTGTCAGTTGCTTGGCCTTAACCAGTTGAGCATGTCCCTTGGTGGCTGACGATATGTGCATCTCTGATCATGAGCAGAAGTAGTGGGGGAGCATCATAGCCATGTGTTGAAAGGAATTCTTTGGGGTTTGGATAATTCATCTCTGGAAACATGGGTGTTTCGTTCAACATCCTTAAGCAACCTTTATCCAAGGGCCTTTTGAGCAGGATGGGCTACTTGACCTGAAGAAAATTCTAACTGGGCCCCACCTGCAAGGTCATGTGCTGTTAATCTTGATATGAGATCACTATGCCGTGCACATATGATTGTGATGCATGTGCCTGGTGTACTCTTATCAGATGAAAGGCAAATTCAACTTCGGCGGAATTTGAATTCAGACCGTAAGGACGGTCAAAATGTCATTAAGCACTTCACCTGGCATACTAATGATTCTGCCAGCTCACCGCCTTAATAATAATAATAATAATAATAATAATAATAATAATAATAATAATAATTAATGGGGATGATGATGATGATGATAATAATGTCATGCTGCTTAGCAAAATTGAAATAGGACTGATATTCACAATATTTATGCTATTTTCTTGTTAATAATAATAATAATAATAATAATAATAACAATGATAATAATAGTCACATTAGCCTATATTAAGATGACAAATGGAGAACGTGAATGACTATAAATATGGTCCTTAAGACTTAGACAAAAAAGAAAAGAATATTATTAAAAAATTTAAATTGTATGGTTGCATTGCATTGCTTGCTTGCTTGCCAAAATGTTAAATATATATATGTATATATATATATATATTAATTAATTGATAGATAAAAATAAACAGAAACAAAACAAAAATATATTCTACACAGCCAGCATTCTTTGGTTATATCATTTAAAGCCAGTTAACAAAAAAAAAAAAACTAAAATGGAAAAAAAAGAGAAAAACAAAAAACAAAAAATTGTAGAAATCAACAGAAAAAATTCGCAAATACTAATTGGTTGATTAAAGAAAGTTTTTAATTATAGTAATTATTTCTTAGACACGGTCATAGATCTGAGGAGATGGGATTACTAACTTAAATTGGCCCTAACACTTTTAGTCATATTTTGATTTAGTTGATCCCAGAAAGATGAACATTAAAGTTGAGGTCAGTATTATTTGAACTTGAAACCTGAGGATTCAGATCAAATATTAAAACATGATCTAACAATGTTGCTAACACACCAACTTTTAACCTGTTAGCATTCAGATTACTCTGTCAAATGTAAAACTGGCACTTCATGGCTTATACTGATAAGGGTTCCGGTTTATCTGATCAATGGAACAGCTTGAGAAATTAACGAGCAGGTAGCTGAGTACTCCACTGACATGTGTACCCTTAATGTAGTTCACGGGGAAATTCAGCATGACACAGAATGTGACGTGGCTGGCCCTTTGAAAAACAGGTACTACTCATTTTTGTCAGCTGAGTGGACTGGAGCAACGCGAAATAAATGTCTTGCTCAAGGACACAATGCATCGCTGGGAATTGAACTCGTGACCTTACAATCATGAGCTGAATGCATTAACCACTAAGCCACACACCTCTGTCAAATGTAATGCTTATTTATTCACATTGTTTTGAATTAATCATGGATTATCTTCTTGCGGCTTTGAGATTTTGATAACGGAATTGTTTATTTTTATTTAATCGCAGAAAAATGAACAGCAAAGTTGAGGTTAGTAGAATTTGAACCCGAAACCTGAAGATTTTGATTAAAAATTCAAAATTTGATTAAACCATGTTGCCAATCTACCAACCTTTAACACATTAGCATTCAGGTAACTTTGTCATATGTAAAGCTTATTCTTTTCGGTTAATCAGACATTATCTTCTAGCTTTGAGAATTTGATGATGGAATTGCATATTTTGAGATTGACATTATAGGGTTGGTGTGTGAGGTCAGATCTGGTCAGTTTGAACATAAAATACATAGAACATTTGGGTCATATCTGGCCACTTAAAGTATTAAAGAGCTCTTCAAGATTTAAACCAAATTGTTCTCCATTTTTTTCGCAAATGATTTTCATGTCTTAGCTTCTGAAGCAGCTGGAGATATGATATATGTATATATA
>NC_069004.1:5806206-5806941 GCF_001194135.2 Octopus bimaculoides | reverse complement strand
ATATATATATATATATATATATATATATATATGAAGACATTTTAAGATCAGAACTTAACTGCAGTTCATAGTGGTCCAAATCAGATATGTGGGTGTCTTTTCAATACATTGTCTGATTTAAAAAGCCACATCAGACGCTATGATCTAAGGTGTAAGCACAAAAGGTGGTCAGACTCTACATAAAGAGTAGACAACCACCATATCTGTATATCCACATATATACATACAGATGTGCATATTCATACACACATACATATATATTTATATGCACTCACACACACACATATAAATTCACATGTATGCATGCATATTTGTTTTTATTCTAATAGCATATAATTATGCATATGAACATAAATGTGGTGGGAGGAGGGGTAATTTTCTTTCAGAGCCAAAAGGCATTTGAATAAATCAGCTTTGCTTATATAGTTAGTTTGTGCAAGAATTTCAAAATTCATACATCAATAGCAAACAGAATTATTCCCCAACCTCTTTTATTCCAATATTTCGCTGTCTTTTTTGATAACTTTTTTTTTTTTCTAAATTTTCCTTGAAACCTCTTAGCTCTTTATTTATTTATTTTTTTCTTTTACAGAGCCTAAAATATATAATAGTTTTATATTTAATTTCAGAACTTTTTATTTTAAAGTTAGAAAGAGACAGAGAGAAAGAGAGAGATTAATATATTTTATAGAATGTATAAAAAATACCCTAGTTTGAAATCCTATGTTGCTTTTC
>NC_069004.1:5803264-5805403 GCF_001194135.2 Octopus bimaculoides | reverse complement strand
TATATATATATATATATATATATATATATATATATGCACATATCTATATAAATGCATATCAGATGCATAGTTTATGGTTTATATTCAAGAATATATGTGTGTGTATAAGCACACATATCCATGGTGTATGTTACCTAAAACCAAATGTAGAAGACTATCAAAACCTTTACTTTCAATTAAATAATGAGGTTATTCACAAGTTCTATGTTGTATAATGCAGTTATGCCTTCAACTTCAATGCACACAAGAAAAAATATGCAACAGTATGAATGTGTGTGTGTGTGTGTGTGTGTGTGTACATCTACATACATTTACACACACACTTCCAAGGAATCTGATGCTCTTAGCTTAGTTTTTCCTTGGGGCTGGCCAGATTGGAGCAATATCGAGAATAACCAGCCAAAATTGCAAGGATAATCTGGATCTCGACTGAGGAAAGAAAACTCCGAATGACCTGTATTCAATATTAACCCTTTCACATTTAAACTGGCCCATATCTGGTCAAACTATTCTACCCATTTTATGTTCAAACTGGCCAGATCCTGCTTCTCACACCGACCCTATAATGTCATTCAAAAATAATCACATCACTGAAATCTTTAAGCATGGAATAATGCATGATTAATTCAAAACGATGTGAATAAACAAGCAATATCTTTGAGAGATTAATCTGAGCGCTAAAGAGTTAAAAAGAACAAAACAAAAAATAAGCAACAAAAAGGCATACTGGATTATGAAGTCTTTGTTAAAGTATGTGTTAGAAGGGATGGTCATGATTGGAAACCCTCTGATCTTAAATCTGCTTAGTCAGAGAGTCAACCTGTCTTTACCTTACTTTAACCCATTATGATTTATACTGGCCTATATCTGGTCAAACTATTCTACCAGTTTTATGTTAAAACTGACCAGATTTAGCCTCTCACACCTACCCCACAATTTTATGCTTGAAATAATTGCATCGTTGAAATCTTGAGGCTACAAGGGAACGCATGATGAATTTAAAACAATGTCGACAGAATAGTTTGGATGTTAAAGGCTTAATTTGTTTTCCAAGTACTAGCCCAACAGAGACAAAGTATTTTGGATTGGCAGAACTGTGAGAATGTCGGCAAAATACTTTGCAAGAATGTGTTCTTGTTTTCAGCAGTTTGAGCTCAGTCCTTGCCACAGTCAACTTTGCCTTTTACCATTCTGGGGTGGCAGAGTCAATAAAAAGTATTGAGGCCAATTTCATTGAAGAACTGTGACTCTGTTGGTGCCACATAAAAAAAAAAACACTCATACCAGTGCTATATAAAAGTACCCAGTACATTCTGTACAATAGTTGGCATTAGGAAGGGCAGCCAGCCATAGAAACTATGCCAAAACAGACATGGAGTCTGGACAGCCTTTCAGCTGCTCAGCTCCTATCAAACCATCCAACACATGCCAGCTTGGAAAAACGGACATATGATGATGATGATGATGATGATGAAACCATCTCTCCTACAATTTTGAGGGTTTGTACTTAGATTACAGATGATAGTTAATTCTTGGCTGTACTTAATTTGAATTTTTGGAACTAAAACAAAATAATTTACTAAGTCGATTTAATTAACCAAAAATAAGTGAGACATGTATTAACGAAGTAAAAAAAATTAATAGTACTGGCTTAAAAGAAAGAAGCAATTTTTTTCCTTTTTTTTTGTTAATGAAGATAGGTTTTAGTAAAATATTTTAACAAATACACCTGAAAATTTTGAGATCGATAGAGATAAATAGGTAGGGAGGGAGAGAGAGAGAGAGAGAGAGAAAGAGAGAGAGAGAGAAAGGGAGAACATGAACATATCATTTCTGTTCACAAAAATTGGAAAACAATTTGGTCTTTACAAGGATGAAAGATGATGATGATGTTGATGATTGCAATGATGGTGATGATGATGATTGTGATGGTGGTGATGATGATGAGAAACTAAACAAATAAGAAAAACAATTTCATTCAATGCAGCAATAAACAGTGATAAAATACAGAACAATACAATTATAATAATAATAATAATAATAATAACAATAATAATAACAATAATGAGAATAATAATAATAATTTTCAGGCCATTTTTGCCCAATTTTGCATTGTTTTTCTTTTCTTTTGCTTTAAGT
>NC_069004.1:5798642-5799619 GCF_001194135.2 Octopus bimaculoides | reverse complement strand
CAACTACTATTTATTACACTGCTCTCAAAAGGATGAAAGGCAACATCAACCTCGGCAGAATTTGTAAAAAGTGGACAAAATGCCATTATGTTTTATGCCATGTGTGTTAACGATTGATAGCTCATTGCATTAACGATAATAATAATAATAATAATAATAATTCTAGACCACTACCAGTATATCCATCTCCAGTCCCCCAAAAGAAAGTAGTAAAAGTCTAAATAAATAAATATATAAATATATATATATATATAAAATTAAACCTAGTTTAGAAGCAAATTAAAAAATATATTTTTTGAATAAATAAATAAATGGAAGCTTTATTTTTAAAGATATATATTAAATTAAAGACAATCTCTCAAATTAAAATTAAATGAAAATGAAGACAAAAGAGTAAAACATTATGCATATATGTATATTTATATATATATATATGGATATATATATCATATATACA
The DNA here is from genome assembly GCF_001194135.2 of Octopus bimaculoides. NCBI lineage: Eukaryota > Metazoa > Mollusca > Cephalopoda > Octopoda > Octopodidae > Octopus > Octopus bimaculoides. Next base: position 5,799,162 of record NC_069004.1, on the reverse strand, counting down.
TATCATATATATAATATATACACATACATATATATATGCATATATATATACATATATACTATACATATGTATACAATATATATATTGTATACATTCATATATACACACATATATATATATACGTATATACTCACATATATACAACAAAAACACACACCCACACACACATTGTCTAAGTTGTTTAAAAAAAATACAAGAAACAATTTAATTGCAGTGTGAATTTTTACGACCACATGCAATTATGCACTCAAAGAAAAAAAAACTGATTTTAAAAATCCATAAAAATAAAAATAATTAAGAAGAATTTTAAGAATAATTATAAAAAAAATAATTATAAGAAGAGTTGATCTCTTTTGGACAGAACAACACTGGCATTTACAAAATGCATATCTCTTTTGTGCTTTGTATTTTTTTTTTGGGGGGGGGGGATATCTTGCTTGCTATGTAAAAATGGTTTAGTTGTTGTTGTTGATGTTGCAGTTGTGTAATTTGGGGGTACTTAATAAGCAAGATGAGAAAG
>NC_069004.1:5794464-5798205 GCF_001194135.2 Octopus bimaculoides | reverse complement strand
GTGTGTGCGTGTGTAGATTAAATGAGACAAAAAAAAGGGAAGAACTTGTTTCATACTGAGACATCACCTTGGAAATGGAAGAAGATAGAGAGAAAGAAGAAACAAAGCATCAAATAGGATGTATATGCATGTGTGTGTCGAATGGGAGAGAGAGAGAGAGAGAGAGAGAGAGAAAGAGGGGGAGGAGGAGAGAGGCACAAACAGCCTTAAACTAATGAGTGTATGATGGTGATTAATGTAGGTGTTAATCAAACGAAATAGAGAGGATAAATTCAGAGCCCCAAATGCTCCCCTTTTTTAATTTTTTTTTTTTTTTGTCCTTTTAAAGGCCCCTTGCAAGCTGGAGCAGGGATAGGAATAACTACAGAAAAGTTAGCACAGTTAATATCCAAGTTTTGAAATGTTACAAGGGTTAGTGAAATTGTTAAGAGAAAGATGAGGAAGGAAGGAAGGAAGGAAGGAAGGAAACGTAGGGGTGGGGAGTAAAGAAGAATGGTGGAGAGGGAGGAGATGGCAGAGAGAAGTGCAGAGTTTGACGGATAGCAACATGAAAAGTGGTGCTGGTGGAGGTGGAGATAATGAAGGAAGATGACGGCAAAGAGGAAGAAGACAAAGAGAAAGAAGAAAGCAAAAGGAGGAGGCGGAAGAAGAAAATGAAGAGAAGGCAAAGAAGAAAGCGAAGAAAACAAAGAGGAAGAAGAATGCAAAGAGGAGGAGGAAGAAGAAGAAGTAGAAGAGAAGGCAGAGAAGAAGGCAAAGGCAAAGAAGGAGGAGGAGAAAAAGAAGGGAAATGAAGAGGAGGGGAGGAGGAAAAAGATGAAGAGAAGGCAGAGAAGAAGGCGAAGAAGGCAAAGAAGGAGGAGGGAGAGGAGGGAAATGTGGAAGGGAAGGAGAAAAAGAAGGGAAATGAGGAGGGGAAGGAGGAGAAAAAGAAGGGAAATGGGGAAGAGGGGGAGGAGAAAAAGAAGGGAAATGGAGAAGAGGAGGAGGAGAAAAAGAAGGGAAATGAGGAGGATGGGGGCAGGAAGATGGGGGGAGGAGGAGGAGGAAAAGCAAAGAAAGCGAAGAGGAAGAAGAATGCAAAGAAGAAGAAGAAGAAGAAAGGCAAATAAGATGAAGAATGCAAAGAAGAAGAAGAAGAAGAAAGCTCCCAAAGTATAGAAACCACTTCTTATTAGTCATCGCTTTGTTAGTATTAATCAAATGCAAGGCGTAGTTGAGTGGTTAAGAAAACTGCTTTGCAATCATCAGGTTCCTAGTTCAATCCCACATCTTGGCATCTTGGGCAAACGTCTTTTAGCATAGTCTTGCATTAACTTCAAGCCGTGTGGATTGAATGACGAATGAAGAGTTGAGTGAGGTGAGTGAAGAGATGAATGAGAGAAAAGTGAGTGTTGTGAGTGATGAATGAGCATGTGTTAATGAGAGTGAATGATGAATGAGAGACAGGTCACTTAACTATATTAGGGGCTACTACTCCTTCAAAGGCTAAGACAGGGGTGGGGGTAAAAGGATGTGGAGGGGTAGAGGAGAAGGATGGAAAAGGAAAGGATAAGGTGAAAAGAGGAAAAAATAAGGGACAAATAAAATAAAAATTATAAAGAAAAAAGAAGAGGTGCAGAATGTGGCTGAGTGGTAAGAAGCTTGCTTCCCAACCACATGAGTCCAGGTTCAGTCCCATTACGTGGTACCTTGGGCAAGTGTCTCCTACTATAGCCTTAGGCCAACCAAAGCCCTGAGCGGATTTGGTAAATGGAAACTGAAAGAAGCCTGTCATACATATGAGTGTGTGTGTGTCTTTGTATCTGTGTTTGTCCCTTCACCATCGCTTGACAATCAGTATTGGTATGTTTATGTTTCCATAACTTAGCGGTTCAGCAAAAGAGACTGATAGAGTAAGTATGAGGCTTACAAAAAAAAAAAAAGAAAACATAGGTCCTAGGATTGATTTGTTTGACTAAAAGAAAACTTTCAAAGTGGTGCCCCAGCACGGTCACAGTCGAATGACTGAAACAAGTGAAAGATAAAAGAGGAGAGGTCGATAATAAAAATGCTAAACTTCAGGTCAGTTTTGGCACCTGTACTCATCTAAAGTCAGGAATAATGGTTAATGATTGAAAGAGGCCAAAAGGAGATTCCTCTAAAGGATCTCTGGAGCAATGTTACTCGACAAGGTGCACAGTTCGGAGATAAGGAGTCTCTCCAGATTGAACCGTTTCTTCTCAGCATTGAAAGGCCACAGTTCCAGTCCTACAGACATGTGATTAAAATGTCGCAAGATGGATTCTTCAAGCTGAGCCAACCGGCAGGAGACATAGAGGTAAACGAAGAACAAGACGGCCAGATAATATATAATGATGATATCCAAAGATTTCATTGGACATATTTAAGAATGCCAAACAAAAAGTGGGATGACTGAGGGATGACTGAGGATGTTGTCCCGATGACCCTTCCAGAAATTGTAAGCAGAGCAATTGTAGGGGTGGAAGGATACTGAAAAGGAGTGGATACAGGGGAATAGTATGGACAAGAACAAGAAATGAAAAAAGACAGAAGGACAAGAGGATGAGGGAAAATTTAAAAGTATGTTTTTATAGATGTAGTTAGCTCATCTTTTTTAGTCATCATAGGGTAAGCTTATGATCAAATTGTGGTTGTTTTTTTATTAAATACTCCGATATATATATACACTTATCCAAAGTTTTCCATTTTTTTGGCATAGAAGACAGTCATATAACTTGAGGGAGACTTAGCTGTTATTTCTAGCGATATGACCAACTAATATTCAGGCTCATTCTGTGGATCATGCATGTATGTTTGCGTGTTGGGTGGAAGTAGTGTACAGTGTGAGTGAAAGAGATATAGAGAAAGAGAGAGAGAGAGAGAGAAGATTGGGGAGGCACAGAGAGTTACTGTAATAAAAAGCAAGAATGTGGAAGGTTGGGTTAACAATTGAAAACAATGAAGTATATTTTCTAAACGCAAGCAACATGAGCCAGCATAATATATATATATATATATATATATATATATATATATATATATATATATACACACACACCTATCTAATTACAGACAAACATTATAGGAATGTATGCAAGTGTAATCATTTGGTGTTTGTACATACATACATACATACATACATACAGACATATATGTATGTATGTATGTGTATATATATTCAAGCATGTATGCATATAAATATATTCATACATATATGGGCATGTATATATGAATATATACACACATACACATGTGCATCTATATATACACACATCCATGTGTGTGTGCATATATATAGATACATATATCTTTATATATGATTATATATACATATACGTATGAATATAAACACACATATATACACACAACACACACACATATGTCTATATACATATACACTTATACAAGTGATCACAGCCTAACGACAGAGAGAATAATCAAGAAAAATGTGGCAAAAAAAATTTTAAATATAAAGATAAACATAGACAGACAGACAGACAGACAGAGACACAGTTGAATCAGGGGAGGGGGAGAAGGTGACAACAACAACAACAACAACAACGACAACACTAACAAAACAAAACATAAATTAATTTAAGGAAAAAGAATGAAGAGAAAGAGGTGTGTTGACAAACTGTTCAACAGACTATAATTGCAGAACCACTAACACCACCACTACCACCACCACCACCACCACCACCATTACCACTGCCACCACCGCCGCCACCACCACCACCA
>NC_069004.1:5793374-5794454 GCF_001194135.2 Octopus bimaculoides | reverse complement strand
ATATATATATATATATATATATATTCTTTTATTTTGTTTCAGTCATTTGATTGCGGCCATACTGGAGCACCGCCTTTAGTAAAGCAAATCAACCCCAGGACTTTGTAAGCCTAGTACTTATTCTATCGGTTTCTTAAGCCGAGCCGCTAAGTTACGGGGGGCGTAAACGCACAAGCATCGTTTGTCATGCGTTGTTTGGGGAACAAACACAACATACATACATACATACATACATACATATTACATACACACATACATGCATATATATATACAGAGAGAGAGAGAGAGATGAATAGACATCTATGCGTTTGTGTCTTTGTGTCTCTCTGTCCCCCACTCTACTGCTCAACAACCAGTGTTGGTGTGTTTACATCCCTGTAACTTAGCAGTTCAGCAAAAGAGAACTATAGAATAAGTACTAGGCTTAAAAATAAATGTGTACTAGGGTCAATTTGTTGAGAGTAAGTACTCCAGCATGGTCGCAGTTTAATGACAATTTAATGGCAGAAGGTGTTATTGTCCTTCATGCATTCAGAGAAGATAATCAAGGTGCATTCTAACAATTTGCAGCATTACCAATATTCTGTAATTCCTCAAAGCAGCAAGCTGGCAGAATCATTAACATGCTGGGCAAAATACTTCACAGCATTTCATTCGTATTTATGCTCTGAGTTCAAATCCTGCCATGGTCAACTCTGTCTTACATTTTTTTTTGGAGGTCGATGAAATAAGTTGACTTACCCCTTCCCTGAAGTTGCTGGCATTGTGCCAAAAATTTGAAACTAACATTCTATAATCAATCAAGATCTTGGTCATTTTAACTTAGATTCTTGGTAGACAAAGTGACCATCAAGAGAATGGCCCCAGGGTGATGAAAACAGACATATCAGCCACTCTACTGATTCCATCAACAGAGAAACTAGTACACCCTCTTTTGTAACCTTCATAATTTGTACAGATACACGAACCCCACCCCAACTCTGTCCTTCAGCATTTTGGTATTGGTGAGGATTTTTTTTTTTTGTTTCCCAAAGTAATGGTGGAAAGGGGTGCTGGTCGAAGTGGCGGTGGGGGTGGGGG
>NC_069004.1:5791085-5793247 GCF_001194135.2 Octopus bimaculoides | reverse complement strand
GTTTTTTTTTTTGCATAATCAAGAAAAAAAGTGTCGGCAGGGTGGGGGGAGAAGGGGAAGAACGTTGAAGAATAAAACTTACCCAGCCGCGTACGTGGCTGCTGTCGCTGCTACAGTGGGGATTGCATAGCGTGTTGCAGCCGCATAGCCTGCAGCTGCATACGGTTGGGTTGTAACGAGCTGAAATACGAAGGGCAAAAAAAGAAAATTAAAATGTTAGAAAATGAATGAATACCACAACGTTTGGAAAATGGACTTTAAATGATGACCACAATGATGATAGGTGTAAGAGGATGGGCAAATTAGATCTGGACAAATAAGAGAACCTCTAGATTTTTACTTAACCTGCTAGAAATAGCATTCACATCTGCTTTAAATTACACCTTGGACATCATCATCGTTGTCTAATGTTGATTTTCCATGCTGGCATGAGTTGGATGGTTTTACAAGTGCTGACAACCCTGAGGAATGTATTGAGCTCCAGTATTGGCTTTGGCATTGTTTTTGCAGTTGGATGCACTTCCTAATGCCAACCACTTCAGAGAATGTATGAGGTGCATTTTACATGGCAGCAGCACCAGTGAGGTAACCAAGTAACCTGCAAGACAAAATCCTCAAGCGAAGGAGTGGTGTAGCATAGAAGGAGGTGGCTTTATGCCAAACGGATGTCTTGCAGAAGAGAAGATACATGGCTATTCTCTTTGGAAAAACAGAGATGGTGATGAAGAGGTGACCGGGTAAACCCAATATTTCTTTGTGCCTGGTGTTATTTGCTCAAGTCCACTGCAAAAGCAGGTCTATCATCTACATTTAAAAAAATTAATCATGGAGTATCTTGTTGCTTCAATATTTTGAAGATATGACAGTTTATTTTTAGAATGACATTGAAGGGTAGGTGTGAGAGGCTGAATCTGGCCAGTTTCAACATAAACAGGTAGAATATTTGGGCTGGATATGGCCGGTTCAAATGTTAAAGGGTTTATTATTATAAACCTGCTGGATGAATATCAGCCTGGGGTTAAACATGATTAATTGCAACACTACAAAGGTGAGACAAGTAGGAATTAAAGGGCGTTACTTACCTGATATCGATCAGCTGCTGCATATGTCGCTAAGAAGGGGTCTTGGTGATACACTCCACTGAAAGGCAAATAATAGGGATCAGATCAATGAAACAGTAACATTTTAGCAATAACAGTACTCTCTTTCTCTCTTTTGCAGAGCCTTTTAGTTTGTTTTCTTTTTCATTCTTTCGTGAGAAGAAATAGACCTGTCCATTTTCAAAGGAATGGCAGAGAGGTTAAGGAGTTTGCTTCCCAACTACATAATTTGGGGTTCAGTCCTTTGGCATGGCACCATGAGTGTCTTCCACTATAGACCGGAGCCAACCAAAGCCTTGTGAGTAAATTTAGTCAATGGAGACTGAGAGAAACCCATTATATGGTGAATATATATCTGAATACCTCCCCAATTCCTCCCTCTAATACACTTAGCTCTCCACAAAATCATTCCATTTTTGAACTTCTTTCAACCAACACCTCAAATGTAAGATTTCTACCCTGAAGACAGATGCTCATCTCACTCAACGATGGAATCAATCTACAAACATTATTTTGGACCTCAGAGTACCCAGAAACAGCTGTTCAACCCCCTTAAATTCTCGATATCATTTCTACTCTGTCTAAGTCGAACCTTTTTGTATGTAAACACATATATACATTCTTTATATTTCATGTATTCAATATATTTTATATATTGACATGTCTAACTTGCTTGTGCCTAGATTTACTTCTCTACGTACTCAAGTTTAATGCTTTCATTACCAAACCGGCTGAAACTGGATCTGGCTCTGTAGTACAAATGTTTTGTTTTCGTAAGTTTTGAATTAAAATCTTCCACCAAACCTTAGTCACAATTTATGTTCCTAGCATTAGCTTAATGATAACTAAGTTATTTTACTAAATTCTTTGTTATATTTAAAATTAATTGAAAGAAACACAGAGCATCTCAACGGAAATAAGGTAACAAAAGGGTTTAAATTTTTCAGCACTACTAAGTGTCTTCTATCTGATTCTCATCTATGAACTATATAGATATGTGTGCGTGTGTGTGTATATATATATATATATATATATATATATATATATATATATATATATATA
>NC_069004.1:5789911-5790797 GCF_001194135.2 Octopus bimaculoides | reverse complement strand
ATATATATATATATATATATATATATATATATATATATATATATATATATACACACACACACATACACATACACACGCTTTACATGATTGACCAGACAATTCGATGTTGTTATACATCATTGGTTACAATGCGCTTTGTATAATTTTAGCTTTCAAATGATGCCACCCTGCAAGATAGGCAGGCAGGCCAACATGCCCCTTACATATATATCTTCTATATATGTGTGTGTGCAGGAGTGCTTGTATGTGCAAAAGACAATTATTTTCCATTTTGGTTGATATATCATATTTTCTAAAAGTTCTAATGACTTTCACTGGAAATGCAAAGATTAACAAATATTGGTTAATTATAGGAACTGATCTAATTTGATTAGTACAGGTGTTCTATTAAATAGAACAAATATTATTATTACTACTAAGACCATTTTGAGCAAACGAAATACGGTTGAATTTTAAAGAAACCGCAAATAAGTCGATGCTTCGTGGATAAATGTGTAATCTCAAATACTTACGCGGCGTACGGTAAAGCTGCTGCAGTTGTTGTCAAGGGCGTCGGGTGCCTGAATGCTGCTGCTGCCGCTGCTGCGGCGTATACTCCTCGTGCCGTCACAGCCGCTGCTGCTCGACCACGAGTTAACGTCACACCTCGTAAAGCAGCAGCTACAGAAATACAACAACCGAAAAAAGTTATTTCACACACAAGACAAAAACAAAACAAAACGAAACAAAAAAAAACAAAACACAAAGAAAAACGAAAATTAAAAATGGCTCGAGAGAAATAAAAGGGGACGTATAAAAAGTTTACAAACCTATATGCATATGTATATATACATATATACATGTGTGTGTGTATATAAATATATATATATATATATATATATATATA
>NC_069004.1:5783038-5787601 GCF_001194135.2 Octopus bimaculoides | reverse complement strand
TAACGGACAGAGAGTGGGTGACCTGAGAGAGAATAAGAAAAAAAAGGGGGGAAAATGTTAAGAAACAGCAACGAGACTGCCATAAAAGTCTGTGAGAAATATAACAACCTAATCTTTTTCAAAGCTTCCCAAAAAAAAGAAATTTTTGAACATTTAGCTTTTGCTATATATGCATTATATATTATATATATATATATATAATACACACAGACTCCCATGTATATACATAAACAAAAAAATATATAATATATACATGTATAAAAACAAAGAAACACAAAGCAGTGAGTCTTAGTAGTGTAAAAATTTTATCAGTTTACGTTTGTCGACAAATTTAGAATTTCAAAGAAGTCACTTCGTCTCCTCAAAAACTTCAAAGATCCAAAGATACAACATGCAATTCTTAGAGATCAGAATCATCGCTTTGAGGTCTGGAATGGAAAAACTGACTTGTGACCCCACTACAAGTTACATAGCCAGAAAAAGTCTGCCAGTAAGTCAAAGTTTTATCTCATTTTTGTTGCAATACAAATTCACCAACATTTAATTTCTTTCTTTGATTCTAACCAACGACATTACTTAAACTCTCAGCTTAAGTTTTCTTACTTTACTCTACTAACCAATAAACCATTTACTGTTTGCATGTCCCTAATGGTGGTGCTGCTATTACTATTATTATTATTATTATTATTATTATTATTGCAGGGAGTTATTGTTGTTGTTATAGTTGGTTGGTTGGTTTTTCTTCTCTTGGTCTTTCGGCCCTATCTTAAGAATTCCTTTTGATCTCATGTTCAAATGCTTTATTAAGCATTTACTTTGTCCTTTCATCATGGAAGCACGTATCTTTCAACCATTCCATCCTATTAGGTTCAATTTCCTGTACGAATCATTTCCTAGAGCAGAAAATTCTTCACATGGAAACACCGAAAGTCTTTTGATTGAAACGAGGAACTAAACATCACAGACGAAAACAGAAGAGAAGAGAAATAAAGAAATTGGAAAAAGTTCTTCCTCTTAGTAAGGCTTTCACAAGTACACCATCAGTACGGCTAATGTTTTGAATCATGACCACTGCGGTGAATTTCAATGGCATACATTCACATCTAAGGAAGTAAATAACCATTCCATTGACGAAGAAGAACAGCTGCAGATTTATTGAAGCTAAGATTTAATGAATGAAATAGTGAGATATATTGGTAGGCAGGTAGGTGGGTGGTAGAATTCTTGACTTCAACCCAATAGTAGGCAGCAATTATACAAATTAAATATGCAAACATACATACATATTTGTAGGTGACACACACAAATATATATATATGTGTTTATATATATATATATAAAATTGTAATTGCACAACCATGAATTAAAATACATACACACATATACATGTGTATACATGCTTAACATGTATGAGTGTGTGTGTGTGTGTGTATATATATATACACGTACATATACAGAACAAAGATTAGCTTTCATCTCTCTTCTATTATAGCCAAGGCCAGCAAAAGCCCTGTGAGTGGATTCAGTAGACAGAAACTGAAAGAAGCCTGTTGTATGTGTGTGTGTGTGTGTGTGTATACATATGTATATATAATATCAATGATATGTATGCCATACGGTCTGCAAATCTAATGGAGGCCTCAAAAGACATTTTAAATTTCCCAAAGATCAGAACTTAACTGCAGCTCTTGGTGGTCCAAAGTAGATATGCAATCTATGTGAGTTGTCATCATCATCATCATCTAACGTCCGCCTTCCATGCTACTAACATGGGTTGAATGGCTAGCATGGGTGGAACAAAATATTGTCTGGTTTAAAAAGCCACATCAGATGCCAGTGTACACAGGAGGTGGTCAAACTCTGCATAGGGAGTAGACAACCACCATATGTATGTATATATGTGCGTATGTATGTATATATCTATATGTGACTCTGTCGGCGTTTGTACCCTACCATTGCTTGCCAGTTGGTATTGCTTTGTTTACATCCCTTAAATTAACAGTGCAGCAAAAGGAACAAATGGAACATATACCAGTCAGGTTCCGTGAAATTCAAACTCCGAACATAAAGACAGACAAAACGCTGCTATGCATTTTGCTTGGCATGCTAAAGATTCTCTTAGCTCACTGCCTAATAATAATGATAATAAGAAGAACAACAACAATAATAATAATCATAATAATAATAATACTAAATGAAGATACCCAACAGACCAAGGCAATGTGATGTGGATAATGATCAAGAGAGGGAGATAAAAACATGCTGAAACATTCAATACATTATACTCGTGTCTAATCAGCCAGTATGTCAAAATTAAATTAAACAAATGTTCCAAGTGTACAAACATAAGTAGGAATATGCATACACACACACACGCATATATATATATATATATATATATATATATATATGTATGTACATATATATTCATGTTTACATACATATATATATATATATATATATATACACATACAAGTGTGTGTGAACATATGCAAATACATACATACATATATATATATATATATACATATATATATATATACACACACACTTTATTATGGTCATATTAAAATAGAAATGAATGAATAAAGAAGTCAAGAAGAAAACTTTTGTGTGTATTCTTCTTTAAATTCAATTAATTAATCTCAAATTTTATTAATTAAAAATGTTTTAAGAAAGAGTTTTGGCTTCTTTTTTTTACTTTTTGTTTCATTCTTTCTTTGATTTGGAATGAAATGAAATGGTAAAGAGCAAAGAATATAAATAAGGAGAAACAAAATAAGAGAGATGTATAGAAAATGATACACAGAAAATGGTAAAATATATTATATTTAAATGAAAAAGAACATATAAAAATTATAATTAAATTAATTAATGACGATATGATACAATACTTTTGAGAGAGAGAGAAGAAATATAGAACAAACTAAGAATGAGAAGGAGAGGAGGTAAGAACTAATGTGGAATATAGAAAAATAAAGTGAGAAAGGTATAATAAAGATGGTTTTTGACTTAGACATAAGACCAGAAATTTTGAGGGGAGGGATAGTTACTACTAATGACCTCAGGAGCTGACTGGTACTTTGTTTTACTGATTTGAAAACGATGAGAGGCAAATCCGACAATGTTGGAACCTGAACTCAGAATGTAAAGAGCTGGAAGAAACACTGCAAAGAATTTACAGTATCTAGGAATCTAACCATTCTATGATGATGATGATGATTGCTTCAAATTTTGGCAGAAAGCCAGAAATTTTAGGGGAGGAGGTAAGTTAATTAAATCGACTCCAGGGCTCAGCTGGTACTTATTCTATTGATCCTGAAAGAATGAAAGGTAAGGTTGACTTGAGAGATATTTGAACTTTGAAGGTAAAGGCTTGGAAGATGTACCATTAAGCATTTGGTCAGAAGTGCCAATGGTTCTACCACCTTGCCATAATGATGATGATGATAATAATTCTATCCACTATTGACACAAAGCCTGAAATTTTGGGCAAGGAGGCTAATAAATTACATTAACCCCAGTGCTCAGCTAGGTACTCATTGTATCAACCCTGAAAGGTAAAGTCGGCCTCGGCAGAATTCAAACTCGGCATGCTAACAATTCTGTTCGCTTGCCAATAATAATGATTATAATAAAAATCCCTTCTCCTATGGGTATATGGCCTGAAATTTTGTGAGGAGGCCTTGTTGATGACACTGACCTCAGTGCTCAACTGGTACTTATGTTATCGACCCCAAAAGGATGAAAAAACAAAGTCAACCTCAGCAGAATTTGAACCTGGAATGTAAACGCAGATGAAATGCAGCTAAGATTTCTTTTATTTGTCACAAAGGCTTCAGATGAGAGGGATGAGCATCACAAGGGCAGTTTACAATTTTGTGTTAGGGTTTGTTAATAACAATAATTAAATGAAGGAACTGTAGAAACTTAATTAGCTAATTAGAAATGGCAACATATTTAAAAGAAATAAACTCAAATGAATTGAATTAAACATGTTGAAAAGACAAAGTGAATGCAAGGAGAAGATGTAGCAGAGTATGTAATATTAAAATCAAGAAGAAAAGAGTAGAAAAAACATACTGGAGAGATTTATTCATTCATTGCTATGTTTAGGAAAAAAAAAAAGGGTTAAAATATTACGAGTTAAGAGATAAGCTATATCAACAGTGTGTACCAAGAAAAAGAATAAATACTAAAATACTGGTAAAGAAAAAAATTACAAAATCAAATTTAAAAAGTTCGAGGTTTCACAAGCAAGATACAACGGGGCTATATGAAAAAAAAAAAAAAAATGCAGAAAATATTTTTTTTTTATGAAACCTTCCATAAGTTTTCTTGTTAAAAAAAAATGATGTCAAGATCATTTATCGTATATTTTATTTATGTACCTATGTGTACATGTGTATATATATATGTTTATATATATATATATATGCACACATACACAATCCATATACACATGTGAACGTGTATACATATGTAAGTGTAAAACTAAATTAACTTTCCTCCCTAATAAATTTCTTTTTACAAAGATAAAAATTTTTATATATATATATATAC
>NC_069004.1:5781309-5782612 GCF_001194135.2 Octopus bimaculoides | reverse complement strand
ATATATATGTATGTATATATATATATATATACATACACATACAGATACAAACGCGGGATAATGAATTGTCAATAAAGAAAAAAATATGTATATATATATATATGTATATATATATATATGTATAATAAGAAAAAAAAATGTTGTTTAATCAAGGCAGAACGGAACATCACATATAACATGCAGCAGACGGCATTGACGTAGAAAAACTAGGCACACGGACACAGAATGATGCACCAATTAAAATCAGATATGTTTGTTGTTGGTTTTAAATTTTCAGATGTTTTTTAAGGGGAGGGGCAGAGGGTATATGTATTATTGTAGAGTGTATATACTGTTATAGATTTTATCCACTTAAACTGAATGTCAATTTGTCGAAATACGCAAACTTGGAAGGGTTATTATGTCAATAGTAAACACATGTACTGTATCTATTTCGCTTCTTTTATTCATGTTAATTAATTGGTCAATCATTTAACCAATTAATCAATCAGATGTTTGCGTAGTTGTTAAGTTAATCAGTCAATCAACTAAGTTTATCAAAGTCCTTTTGTCGATCAGTAATATACCCTTACTAACCAGGTCTGCTTCGTGTCTATCTGTCTCCAATACATGTCGATGGATGCAGAAGGGGCAGAAATTTAGAATCAAGTCTAAGGAAGTGACGAGGGAGAGGTAGGAAGGCAGGTAAACTGGACATGGTCAATAAAATGAGAAAGGGGGGGAAGAAAGTGAAAGTTAAAAAAGTAGGGGGCATAGTGTAAATGTAAATTAAAAAAAAAAACAGACTGGTTTGCTGTATTCCTCGACTTAAAAGTTGAGGGAGTTTATAGGCCACCTATCTTAATGCCAATTTCTGTTGAATTCCTTGTTTATCCTATAAATGATCAAATCTATCATATATTTTAAAGAGAAATAATTAGATGTACTCAATACATGTCTATGCACATACACACAGCGAATGTATGCATATACATATTTGAGTAACACTCCATGGTTACAACAACCAGTGTTCCAGTTGATCTGATCAACAGAACAGCCTGCTCATGAAATTAATGTGCAAGTGGTTGAGTAGCCCACAGACATGCATACCTTTAATGTAGTTTGCAGGGAGATTCAGTGTGACACACAATGTGACAAGGCCAGCCCTTGGATTACAAATACAGCCCAGTTTTGCAAGCTGAGTGGGCTGGACCGATGTGAAATGAAGAGTCTTGCATAAGAACACAACACATCACCAGGAATCAAATTCAAAACCATACGACCTTGAACTGGATACCCTAACCTATGCACCTATATATATATA
>NC_069004.1:5779435-5781211 GCF_001194135.2 Octopus bimaculoides | reverse complement strand
TATATATACCAAAATACACACATCTATACATGTGTTTATATATCAAAAGGTTTCTCTTCATAATAGAAGGGCAAAGCTATCAGATTGCTTTTATCCATTATAAGAAGATGAGACAAATATAGAGTAGCATTAAAAGAAGCCTGTATATCATTTATGGAAATTCAGATGGAATTTAGAAAATGGCTTCTCACCTAGGTAAAAAAAAACAGAAATTTAGTTGAGACACTGGTCAATATAAACGAGCATAGCAGATAACTGGTATGTTACTGCCATGAGAAGAATGGATAGCAAAGTCTCCATTGGTACAATTTTAATTCAGAATATATACACAAGTAACTTAGTCAAACACATTATTTCATTCTTGTCTCATGGATGTGACATTTTGTTCTGGTTATTTATAAAGTATAGATGTGCCAGTAAACTTCTCACAAATACTGCAAATAATTACACTTACAGTCATGTATATATGAATTAGATCTAATCACACATTATATACATCACCTCTTTCAAACATTACATTATTAACTATAATAAATATCATGTATACATTTAATTATTAACTATATTATTAATTTATTTGAAATTACTTTTACATTATATAATATATAACATTATATAGTCATTGCTTATATTAATGTTTGCCTAATTGTTAAATGATTTGACTCATAAGCATAAGCTATAGAAACAGCTGTAGGTAAGGAATAAATGTTATACCAGTACCTCTGTTCTTCTGTTTGTTACATATACTTCTATACGTATTAATCTCAGTTCCTATCTTTTAACACCAGCCTACTTCAGAATAGCTTCAGTTTTATAATACTAAACCTCTAATGTTAAAGTTATTTTTACATCTAAATCTAATATTTCTTATGAATTTTATGCAATATTTGTTTTCTTACATTGTGTCCCAAATGTGTTCATTTTGAAGGCAAATCACTTAAGGCCACTTATGGTTCAATGATAACTATGTTTTTTTTTCTAATTTTCAAGTACTTTTCATATTTAAATTTGTTGCATGTTCTATGTAATTTTGATATTGGAATTATTTGCTGTGTTTCATGTTAAGTTATTTTCCTAAAACTGTCTTTCAAATTCTTATATTATTTTAAAAATTAACTGAAACATAACAGAAATGAGTAAATATTGCAGTAAAAAAAAAAATAAGAAGAAAAGGAATTTAAGAGAGTAAGTGAGTGTTTCCGTCTTTGCTGATGTAAGAATTCTTTTAAATTTTTAAATCTTTTGAAAGGATATCAAGACAGTAGGGGGCAAGGGAAGGGAGAGAAAGAAAGGAAAGGAAGTTGAAAAATATTAAATAAAAAATAAAACATTGTCTTGCATTCTTGCATTGAATGATGAGGACAGGGTGACATGTGTAGGCATTAAAATAGCTAACATGCGTACACACATTCATTTAAGATAAGACGGATCAAACTTAAGAAAGGAATAAAAAAAAAAATTAAATTAAAATAAAGAAATAATTGAGTAGCTCAATCTGATAATCAGCCACATTCACAAAAAAAAAAAATAAATAAAACTACCAATTAATTAATATTACTATATGGAGAGAGAGATAGAGATAGACAGAAAGAGAAGTGTAAAAAAAAGAAAAGAAAAAATTAGAAAAACGTTAAGTCCAAAAAAGAAAAATGGTTTAATAATTTGAAAAGAATTGGTAAAATTAGAAGTATTTTTATATATATAAATTTCTTTCTTGTTTCATTTTTTAAATCATTCCATTTTATATATGTATATGTTTGTGTATGTGTGTATATA